>NC_068361.1:45003201-45303201 GCF_020536995.1 Dreissena polymorpha | reverse complement strand
TAAATATTTGAAGTCCGTTTTGAGATATCTAGTACGATTCAAAAGTTATTTACGTTTTATATGGTTAATTAAGGTCAAACATTTGTAGCGAACACCAGATTCGTGCTCAGCGTTGAATCCTTACATAGATCTGAACAGCTTAATGTTTTGAGTCAAGGTCACGGTTTTACCCAAAATGCAACATTTTCTATGATGAAAATATACATCAGGTGAAATTTTGGGTCAAAATGTCAAAGAACAACGACATCAACCAACTATCCTTTTCTAAGTGACGGCTGCATCTCTGATCACAAATATTTAGTCCGTTTTGAGATTGTTTTGTAAGATTCAAAGTATACACGTTTCGTAGGGTCATTTTAGGTAAAACATTCGTAGCTCCTTAATTCTTTGAGGGGGGCAAAATATCCGAAAACTAAACCGGATTCGTGCTCAGAGTTGCATACCTACATGGATCTTAACAGCTTAATGTTTTGTGTCGAGGTTACGGTTTTTCCAAATTCAAGATTTTCCCTGATGATTCAGCTCAAATTTTGGGTTAACATGTCAATGTTGAAGGACATCAACCAAACATCATTTTCTTAATGACGACTGCATCGCTAAACACAAATATAACGTCCGTTTTGAGATTATCTTGTAAGATTATGAAGTTATACAAATTTCGTTGGGTAAATTAAGGTCTATTTTGGTCAAACATGTGTAGCTCCATAATTCTTTAAGGGGTCCATATATCCGAAAACTAACACCGGATCCACGCTAAGCGTTGAATCCTTGCATGGAGCTATAAAGCTTAATGTTTTGTGTTAGGTCACGGTTTTACTCAAAATTCAACATTTTCCCTCATCAGGTCAAATTGTGGGTAAAAAAGTCAAAGTTCAAGGACATCAACCAAATATCATTTTCTAAGTGACGGCTGTATCGCTGTGCACGAATCTGAAGTCCGTTTTGAGACATCTTGTACGATTCAAAAGTTTAACACGTTTCGGAGGGTCAATTTACGGTCAAACGAGTGTACCTCCGTAATTGTTTAAGGGGTCCAGATTTCCGAACAATAACAACGGATTAAATTTAGGTCAAACATGTGTAGCTTCGTAGTTCTTTACCGGAGGCTAAGTACGCAACGTAGACAACTTTATTGATTAAGTTCATAAGCCACAAACGGTAATATGTGCTTAGAAGCAATCAATAAAAAATCACTGAACCTTCACACTATATGTTTGATAAAAATGAGTTTTTTGTAGTCTTGTCCGTTTTATGCCCTAAATAAACGATTTTTTTTTTGTATATTTAACTTTTCAATGTTAGTACACTTTTACTTTAACCATGTTAGTTTACATTAGTTTTATGGTCACTGCTTTAAATATATTGAAGAAAAAAAGCAGTGATTGAGACACATTGTATTGAGTTTGAAGGTTACTTATACCTCATTTTAAGGCTTTGTTAATTTGTAGAGTTATACTATTTTGACTGATTACTATTGATTATGTTGACTGATGTGTGTTGACTAGGTTGCATTATTAAATTATTGAAGTCATACGTGAATTATGCAAATGTTTATTTTTACTTACCAATTACGATAACCACAATTCTTTGTTGGATACATAGAGAATACTAGGTCGGTGCCGAATAAAGCAAAGTTTATTTTGCGAGGCTTAGAAAATCTGAACCACGAGCCTTGGCGAGTGGTTCAGATTTTCGTGCCGAGCAAAATAAACTTTGCTTTATTCGGCACCGACCTAGTATTCGATTTATCCCATCAATTCTCTTAGTCGTAAATTATTTGTAAATAATGTTTGTTTTGCTTTTTGAGTTGCATTATGTGTTCAAAATACATTACATCTTGGTATCAAATTGTTTGTTTTGTTAAATCTGATTAGATGAGGGGGGCAAAATATCCGAAAACTAAACCCGGATTCGTGCTCAGAGTTGCATACCTACATGGATCTTAACAGCTTAATGTTTTGTGTCGAGGTCACGGTTTTACCCAAATTCAACATTTTCCCTGATGTTGGGAAATTTTGGGTTAAAATGTCAATGTTGAAGGACATCAACCAAACATCATTTTCTTAATGACGACTGCATCGCTAAGCACAAATATAACGTCCGTTTTGAGATTATCTTGTAAGATTATGAAGTTATACAAATTTCGTTGGGTAAATTAAGGTGTATTTTGGTCAAACATGTGTAGCTCCATAATTCTTTAAGGGGACCATATATCCGAAAACTAACACCGGATTCACGCTAAGCGTTATCTCCTTTCATGGAGCTATAGAGCTTTATGTTTTGTGTAAGGTCACGGTTTTACTCAAAATTCAACATTTTCCCTCATCAGGTCAAATTGTGGGTAAAAAAATCAAAGTTCAAGGACATCAACCAAATATCATTTTGTAAGTGACGGCTGTATAGCTGAGCACGAATCTGAAGCCCGTTTTGAGACATCTTGTACAATTTTTTTGTTGGATACATAGAGAATACTAGGTCGGTGCCGAATAAAGCAAAGTTTATTTTGCGAGGCTTAGAAAATCTGAACCACGAGCCTTGGCGAGTGGTTCAGATTTTCGTGCCGAGCAAAATAAGCTTTGCTTTATTCGGCACCGACCTAGCGTTCGATTTATCCCATCAATTCTCTTAGTCGTAAATTATTTCTTTAAAAATAAAATAGGAAAATCGAACTACACGGAAAATCCCAAAGTTATTTTAAGCAAACGTTGTTTCATTATTTTAATCGTGCCGAGCCTAATACATTACAAAAAGATCAGTAACTAACCTGTTTTTCTGTTAAGCATACCTCTACGTCTTCGATTGTTAAGAAATAATAAAAAAACACACTTAACAACTGCAGCTTTAGCGTGAAAGAACATACATTGTGTCGTATGACGTGTTAATAATGACGTCATGAATACGCGCACTTAATATTTGTAAATAATGTTTGTTTTGCTTTTTGAGTTGCATTATTTGTGAAAAATATATTACATCTTGGTATGAAATTGTTTGTTTTGTTGAATCTGATTCGATTTTACTAAAAATGATTACTTTATAGTTGATTCCGAGTAATTTGACCATTCTCCGCCGCGCGTGACAGCTATATTTCAGCACTGCCGAAATAGAGGAAATTTAATTCCACAGTGGTTTATTTCGACAATGAACGTTTGATGATAGGATATAAAAATATAGCTCTAGATTCTTTCGATAAAATGCTGAACTAATATATACTTAACAAATGTTACTATGTGCAATATTCAGTTCAGATTGTTAGTGTAAATATGCATACTCAAATTATAATCGAATTTTCGCTAGTATATCAAGTGGTAAATATAGAGTCGATATTATATTATTAATTGATATTGATATATATCCTATTGCATGCACATTATACACTCAGAAACCTAAAGCCTTCTTTTCAACGCAAAGCCACAATAATTTTAACTGAAACGTAATACGAGTCAACTATTTCAATATGCATATGTACATTGGTATGCACAAGATACAATGCGTGCAATAGTAGGCAACGTACCAATGGGCAAATCTATACAGGCGATTTTAATTATCTTCAGTGTGGAAACCCAAACACCATAAATACAGTCATGCGCTTTTGGAAACTTCTCGAGAATTTCCAAAATATATCCTCATTTAGCTCTAGGCACGGACTATCCACGTAATCATTCAGAGAACCGACTTGCTTGTTTATTTTACCTACAATGGAGAGCCAAAACTGCCATTTCTCCAAAGAGAGCTGATATGCTTGGTTAGTAAGGATTAGATCGAGTAATTTTAGCATTGTATTGAGTAAAGTTGTAAATATGTTCTACCAAACTTGCATTACGTGAAATCAAAATAGTAAAAGAATGACTCAATTATCTAATTCATTGAGTCAGTTTGACATTATGTTATATTCACATGTCAATATGTTGGATAAAAAAGCATAATGAATAATTACGACAAAATAAGGTTAAGTGAAACATGCATTGTGCTGGATCAAAGTGACCTATGATTGAGTCGTTTTGGTGAAAACGGCATAACGTCTTGTCAAGATGGCATTAGTCAAACTGTTGAGTCAAACTGGCATTATGTTGTAGAGTCGATATACGAGAGTTTATATAAGATTGAATATATTGGGTCAAGGTGGCATTTTGTTGGATTAACAAGCAATTTGATTGAGTGGCGTTGTCAACACGTTCGGTGAAATTGAAATTAGATTGAGTTAATTCAATAGGTTGAGCTAAGTCAACACTAGATTGAGTCAAACCCGTATAAAGGTAAAGTCTAGCTGACATTATGCATATTCAAGTTGGAATAAGGTTGATTCAGAGTGACATTATGGAGAGTCAAGTTAAAATTATGTTGGGCATGTTTTTTACAAGTTGAGTCAAGTTTTCATGATTTTGAGTCAAGATTGTATAAGAGTTGGTCACATTTGCACGACGTTTGGTCAAGATGAGATAAGTTTGATTCAAGTTGCCAACATTATTTTGGCTTTAGTTTACATCATATTGAGTTATTTATTGTTACGGTTATTTCAAACAAACGTAACACATTATTGTCTTTACTTGTTATCAAGGCAAGCATTAATGCTATTTAACCCAACAAAAATAAAATAAAGTGATGAAAATTTGATGTTCCACTGGTTTGTTAAATCTTTGAACCGAACATAAAAACTATACTTCTCAAAAGGAAATTATATAAGCCGAAGTTTTTTTACAACACACCGTATAGACTTGAATTAAATACAGCTACATCTTATGCTGTTGGCTTAACATTATGCGATTGAATCCAATCTCCAGACATATTTACCCCACCTACTTGCTTTTTGACCCATCAAAACGCTTACTTTATTACACGGCCGTTTATCACGTTTCCAAATGGGTTGTTTTTATATGTTTATGTACATGATTGGATGAATAACTCTTCGCTGAATCGCACTACATTGCCCGATTATAAAAATAATGCGAGCTATGTTGAAAAACATATATAACTCATTATGTAGAATTATCCGTGACATTTAATAGCACCCGGTCCTTAGCGCCACCTCGGATGTAGCATTGGCTCATTTATCAATGAATCGCAAAAAGTAGATGGCGCCCGTAATTAACGGTCGTGTATTAAAGACATTAAGACTCAACTTAATGCAAAATAGAGTCAATCAAATGTAAACTGACATCCATATTATGTCAATATGTCAATTTGACTTACCTTGGTGTTAAAGTTACTTAACATAATGCCATCTGGACCCAATATTATGTCAAATTTACTGCACATTTTGCCATTTTCGATACAGCACAATGCTAATTTTACAAAACCTAATACCAACTTGGCTCAACAGAATAAAAACTAACCGAAACAGTGTCAATATGACTCATGAAAGCCGACTTGACTCAATACCAACTAACCAAACACATTTGTTTCTTTCAACAAAAGGCAGTTACGGCGTAGAATAGTTAATCTGGCTGTCCTCCAGAGTGGAAACCCAAATACAGTAAATATAGTCATGAGCTATCGGAAACTTTACATTATTTTCCATTTTTTACCAGTATTTATGGCGGACTAGCCACGGAATCGGTTGTTGAAAACGAGGACTAATTTTAAATTAATATTTGTTCCTTTCTTTGATAAACATAATTCAACCTTATTTATAAGATACATACTTTGATAGTTATTTGATAGTTATTGCGAGTGTTTTAAATCAACTTTGATAAGTAAATTTATTGGATATGCTTAAAGAAATTGTATCGTATTTACAATACGTTTTTCTGTCTGACTGTGTTCTGTCTCTTTGTCTTTCTATCTTTTTTCTTTCTTTCTTCTCTCTGTCTTTCCTTCTTTATTTCTATTGTTCTTTTTTTCTTTTTTGTCGTCTTATATTATTTCATTTTATTTAATTCTTTCCGGTGGTTTATAGAGAAATATCAGTGAATTAAAACTGATAATTTCACTGTTTCAAACAGTGAAAATTATCAGTGAGAATTATCGATAATTTTCATTGTTTACTGTGAAATGACGTCATTTTTTTTACGAAATGACGTCATTATCCCAGCAAAATTCGTTAGTTAAACTCTTGAACAATGTATATAAACTGTGAAAAATGCATTAAATAAAAAGAAAATTTGTTGGATTCGGTGGATTATCGACTTTAATTCACTCGTGATCATAGAAAACATATATTTTCACTCGTGGCTGCGCCACTCGTGAAAATATTATTTTCTATGATCACTCGTGAATTAAAATCGATAATCCACTGGATCCAACAAATATCCTCTATGTTTTCCTCTTTTACGTCATTCTTTTTCTTTGTTGTCATCATAATCATCATAATTCTCTTAAATGTCTTATATGTATGCTGTGTTTATCAAACTTGCACGTTTTCCGGAACATTTAAACTCACTGCCCATATTTTACGTTTTGTATTGTTTATATGACGAGGTATTTAAAAATCAAAGCAACATATCTTACATATGTGCATTTACAAATCGTTCCATTTGTCAGACGGCTTTTGTTTGCAAAATAAATTTCTCATCAAATTTTAGCGATACTTTTGTTTTCGTGATCATGTTAAGCTTAGGAAAGACTGGTATATAAAACAGTATTATTATTGTTATGCTTTAAAGGTGTGTTCATGGATGTAAGACGACAGTGTCATACAGCTGCTACAAGTTAAATTCATAAGAAGTGGTCACTTTTAAATGGTATTAGGACATGACGCAGTTTTTCAAATGCAAAACATCGAGGTAACATTCAACTTTCACATTCGAATAGTACGATTTCAACCATTATTAAAGTTTAAAGAGTAACTTTAAAAACACACAAAAACGCTACATTTCAACAATGGCGTGATTGTCAAACACCAATTGTACTTACAAGAGTAGCTCAAATGCATATAAAACTCATACTTACACCTGATAATTATTGAACGTACATGATCATACTAATTTAAAAAATGCTCAGACATTTATATTAAATAGTATGTTGCTTTAATTAATTGTTGATGATTGTATTTATGACAATACAAACGATAACCTTTTCAGCTTAAACAGTGAGTGAGCTAGACACATGTTTTCGCGATGAGTGTTGCCCCGGCCATGAAGAGTTCAGCTGTAACCGTACGTATGATTACACCAATTTCAAAGAATATATTTTTGAACAATGTAAAAACGCGTAATCAGAGGACTCAATTCTTCAAATGATAAATTCAGTTGTTGTTTTTTTTTGTGTGTGTGTATATTTTGCAATAAAACCCCGTTAAAGAAGGCCTCACTGTCAAAAAGTCATTGTTTGCGAAGGTAAACATTTTAATAACGTTCAAAACAAATTATTATTTCATGTAATCTTAAATACTTGAAGTAGCATGTATAAAGGTGGTTTTTCGCATACGATATACAATAGATGTTTTATTTCAGCTAAACGACTCAAGTTAGGCAAAATACTTAAACAAAAGTTGATTTTTTGCTGTTCAACAGCTTTTTGTTTCGGCCAACTTACGTGTCCAAATGGAGGCTCATGTATTCGACCAGATTACTGCGCATGCGCGGATTGATTCGGGGCGACCGATGTGAAGGTTTGATTTGAACGTTACGGCATATTATTTATACAGCGTTAAGTTAATATTTTACGTTAATGTTTAAAATAGAAAAACAACTGCAAATTCAAACATTTAGCGATGTAGCTCAGGCAGTAAACAGTTATTTTACATTTTCTTGTAGAGTCCAAAAAGACACGAGGAACCACACAAAGTCACTTTTAAAAGTCATGTGAACTACACATTATACTGTGATAAAATCTTCGAATACTCCACAAAATTATTAATTTTGCTTTTACATGTTTTTCGATATAAGGTCAGTGAATTTTTAATATACTTGTTAAAGGGGCCTTTTCACAGATTTTGGCATGTTTTGAAGTCTGTCATTTAATGCTAAATTTAAATTTAATAATTTGATAAATTTAAACATTGGACCTTAAAAGCTCCAGTAAAAATTCAAGAATAAAATTTAAAAGAAAGAAAACAAGGTTATCCTGAGCAGGACTCGAACCACTGACCTCTGGAGTAATGGGGTTAAAAGTCTGTGCATGAGACCACTCGGCCATTCTACCTTCTATTATACAACAAGTATTGTATACTTCATATAAGCGATCCTCGTAGTTTCGCAAAAATATAACGACAACAACAGAACTCTCAAAATTATTCAATCGTTTCGCGTTGCAACGTTTTATAATTTTCAGGTTTCAAAATCGTCAAAAGATGCATATAAAGGCTATTTTAGAGCATGGTAGAATGTTCAGTATTACGGTTTTCTCACAAATATCATAACTAAAACGAAAATTTGCGAATATGAAACAACTTTTTTTCAATTTTGTCAATTTACCAAAACGTGAAAATGCCTCTTTAAATACAGACATTGACGAATGCGGTCGGTTTAACGGTTGCTGTTCTCATGAGTGTTATAACAACCATGGATCTTACTATTGCTCCTGTCCGGAGGGTTTCAACATGGCAACCAACATGCACACATGCGTCGGTAAGTTTTGAGATTATGTTGGGAATAAGCCAAAGGCATTCCTATATAATAAAGGAAAGCATACACATAGCGTCCGTGTTCAGATAAATATGTTGCAATATCGGTTAAACACAATGCATGGGAAACCAGCAATGAATCATGCAATACAAACTAATTGAAATGGTTCCAAAAGCTGTTTGGCAAACAAATTGGAATAAAGAACTTAACTAACCGAACACATGTTATCAAAATATAAAGCAATCAACGCATTAGTCTGACGAAAAGCACGCAAAGCAGAACAAATGACAAATTAGACACTAGTGCATTGTTTAAAGACATGTGTCCATGCTTATTCTCCACTGACTATTTAAAACATGTAATAGGTAAAAATATGTTCACATTGTTCGAAGGCAATGGTAATGGTAGTCATGAATAAGAACACTTTTTTGAAATGTAAGTTCTTAAATGGACAATCATCATTCGAAATCGGTAAAATAATACATATTAAGCGTTTGTAATGCTTTTCAACGATGATTTGGAAAATGCCATTATTAATAAAACATATCAAGTAGAAAATAAAATTGAGTTTTAAATACTGAAAGTGTTATGTTCACGAGGTCCCTGGCTCGAATCCCGGTGACAGCAATATTTGTTTGTTTTTTTTTCTTTTTTGATTATTAAATTATTTATAACTATTCAAAAAAATTGTCAACATATTTAATGATATATTTAAAAATACGTTCATATATTAACCAGTTTCTGTAAAATGCATGTTCTAATAATTAACTTCATTTAAAGCGCTTGTTTTAAAAGGATGTGTGTACTTGTAAATTGATAAATAATTTTAATATCCAATCTAAACTTGCGAAAGTAATTTGTTACATTCTATTTGAACAACTGTTATAAACACCCAAACCATAACCGAGCATCAAGTTACAATAATAAATTAAATTGTAAACGATCCCGCGCGTAAATAAAACTGCACTGTTATGATCATGAATTTGAAAAAATACAGCCATAATAATCAGAATCCATGTACATTCATTACCCCTGGTCAGGACAGTTATCTGATCCAGTTATACAATCTTGTATGTTTTTTTCGGCGTAGCTGACTAAGATCACTTTTGAAATATATCTATTGAGATAATTATGCCGCGGGAAAATTCAATGCACACTCGATTTGCTTAATTTTTCTCATTTTAGAGACATCAAAGTGACAACAATTGTATGATGTCTATCAATAAATTGTGCATATATTGAGCAATAAAAACACAAAGATTGATTTATTAAAAAGTTATGAATAAATTTTCGACAAATGTGTTTTTAGAAGTTACATCAATATTGAACATTTTTCTTGAAAATCTCGAATAAAAGAGTCACGACATTGACAATTTGGCTGTCATGCCTGATTTTACGTCAAACCTGACATATCAATACTTATTCCAATAGCATTTAACTGTTCTTGTTTATATTGTTGATATTTAAATTCATTCCAAATGAATGCAATGCCGCTTAAGCATATAACAATGATCGCATTAAAGCGGTTAAAGGTTATTTACATAGTTAAGAAACGATTGTTCATGTTTAATAATTATTGTGTAGCATGATTTCGTCGTATAGGTGCACTTAAATATGTTTAAATGTCTAGTTATGATGAAAATAAATATTTATTTATTTAATCTGTTTATGAAACGATTAACGTTTTGAGAATCCAGAACATTTCTCCGAACAAATAGTCCATTTCACATTTGAAGCCCGAATATATAATCAGCAATTATACAATGACGCCTGATAGCGCCGGTTTTTTAAAGAAACAATATGTTAATATTTATATTGATAAATTTACAGGAAGCAATTATCTCTTCTTATTAATTATGGCTTCGTCGCTGACACTTCTGGCACTGTTGTGCTACTTGGGGAAGAGATTTGATTGGTGAGTGATTATCACGTGGTGCACAACGTATTTTTTGTTGAAATTTAAAACACAGGTATTTTCTTTTATCGTTGACCCTTCCACGTACCCGTTCGTTACTCTTCCATAATAAAGGAAGATGTATATAGCACATCCACGTCCTATGTCTAATAATACTTCTATTCCTCTAGATCAATTTAAGGATCGGTCGAAGATTTATGCGCGTGTTTGCATCACAACTTCAAACAACTTATTTAAAAACGGATAAATTAATGATTAGTTTGCTGATTGTCCTTATTGAATTTTCGATTTTTTAATGCGATATTAAATAAAACTGTAAACTGGCTCGCATTACACACAGGCGCGTTCAGGCATCGGCTGCGATGAGAACCTTGCGTCACAAATTTAAGCGCATGTGGAAAGAGTGGAGACAGCACGGTAAGCCAACGTATGAGAAGATTAAGAAGGTAAACGAGGACTACAAAAATGATGTTTGCCAAAACAGCGATCTGAGGCAACCGTTGATTGAGAATCAGGATATTTATATGTAATATCCAGTACGAATGCGTGCTAGAAGCTGATTGGCCAGTACCGACTCATAGTTGGGAGATTTGTTGTGTTGCCTTTATTTTTTCAGCTATTTTCATGTGTATAGTTCTTGCGATCAAAAACGTTTTTCATAGGAAAAAAACAACACTGACAGACAATAACCATTTGTAATAAAGATACATTGCCGTGATAAATATGTTGAATTCCATACTTTTAATTTTGCTTTTATTATGGTTGTCATCAAATTCAAATTGTCTGTAGTTACATTTGAAAAAAAAAGTTTTATGCTGTAGTGAAATGGTTTGCATTTAGAGATAACGACTAAATATTTTGGTTGATTATTAGAAAAACTCATTGAACAATAAAAATGTACCTATCTCCACAATTAATTCGCATTAACGTTAGATATCGAATGCGTTTTGTAATCATGCGCTTTGTGTTAATATTTAATGTGTTTGATTGTTTCTTGTTTTTCTCTACGACAGTTGTTTTAATAAATCATGAGTGAAAGAGAAATGGGTAGGTTTCGAGCGTGCTGTGTTTAAATGCATATAACGTTGAAAAAGCAATAAATATTAAAATATTATGATTTTCCAACAATACGACTCTCGCAGTGAACTTCTTTTATGAACTCAACGTTTTCACTGAACATTTAAACGTTATTCTGGTAATAAATAACCCAATAGTTCATGTACGATACGCATATTTTCCACAATTGCATTGTCTGGAATCACGCATGATGATCGGTGTTTACAGCTAAAAAACTGCGACAAATAAGGAAGTTCTCGGATAGGAATGTAGACGACATTTGATTTCTTTTCAGAAGATTTTTTGGAATAATGCGTATCTCTGTGCGGCAAAAAATCATGACTTATGCGAACGATATACATGATTTTATCTTCCGCTGTGTTATACAAGGACTGCGTTGAGCTGTAAAAAGAGTTGTTGCATATGCAAAAATGACTGGACGTGATTGACCACGTGCGTTTTTGTAACAGAAAACTGGAGGAATGAAAATGGACGTGTTGTAAAACGTGCATGCCACCTGTCTACTCATGCCCTTGGCAGCAACGTCTCTGGCGGCTCTCGGACACACATTTTAGCGACGTATCTTGTTTATGTTCAATTTATCCACCTGATAGAGTTGACCGATCGTTGCCGTAGATACTAAATCCAACAAACGTCGGTCGGGTTCGAACACGACACTGTAACTGAGCATCCCGCCTCCTCCAATTTCTACGCGTTCTAAAGATATTGAAAGGTCGTCTAAAGTGCGTGTTTGGGTATCAGTCATATGACAGTTGGAATTAAAAAACGTGTAAAACAAATATAATATCAATTATATAATATATTATAGTTTTATTTTCATTAGTCTCCATTAAAAAAAACCTTTTAAAACAATAAAAAATAAAATAAAGCAATAAATGATTCATTGATCTACCTTGCATTTAGCCTATTAATCTTTTCAATTGAATTGCTTGCCTTGTCCATTGCTTTCTTTTCATAAACTGCAATGTCCTCCAGCGTTTTTAAAGTGGATTTTTGAACAGCTTTTGCAAGCTGATAACTAAAAAACTGAACCTTGGTACGAACATAATGATAGGCTAAATTTAAATTCTTCAGGCGATCAGTGTTCTCGTTTAAAAATCTCGCGAAGATTTTCTTGATTTCCTAAATCCCACTTTCCCTTGCGCCCACCAACCGCAATTGGTCTAAAATATTAAACAATCGAACTGAGGGAGAACGTCTATCACTCGTATAGTGGGTTTTTCCTTTAGAAGGGTTAATAAATACCATTGCCAATTTTACAACTTTTCGATGAATGTAATGCAAATATAATATCAGCAATAATATTAAAATTGTAAATTTAATCGCTATTGGTTCAATTATAATATGATACCAACTCATCATGTCATGCAAACACATATGAATGATCTACAATGTTAAACTACATAAATTGTTAACACCGCGAATATTTGTCTTACGGAAGTACTTAAAATAATTAAGAAGAATCTAATACACGGGATTTTACCTACAAAGACACCATGAACTTGGTAAACCTAGGAAATTTACAACCCGTGGCATTCCTTTCATATATTTGATCTCAATAATATATTTTCAATTATAAACGCAATGAAATGTTTACGAATGCCTTAGTATAAGCCATGCGCGTGCAAGAAAAATATGCAATTTATTGCGGTAAAATAAAAAAGGAACCACAGCTTTTGTGAATAAGCAAGTTTAAATGTTGGTTAAATCACTACTCTTCAGATATTAAACATAAAATAGGGATATTGTAGATAAAATCTCAACCAGATTATTAATGATAAATGACTTGCCTTATTAACATCAAAACTGTTTATAAATTAAACACCGTCGTTAATGCAAACATTGACTCCAATAGGGCCTGCTAGTTAAGAACATCGATTGGGTAAACAAAGATTAAACACGCTCATGATTGCATTTGATTTGATATGGCACGAGTGTGACATAGTTATAGCGGATCGCCATATACATCCATATATTTAAAAAACAAACCGGATAATGGTTTAACATCGTGAGAACCTGTTTTTATAGACCCTTTTTCATTATTTTTATCTGAGATACGCCAATTGAAGGCAAAAACAATCTGACAAAATATCACCAGTGATATTTGCAACACATGTACACATTTATAAACAAAGTTTATTTCAGCTGCTCGAGCAAACTCTGCTCGTAAAGTGATTTATTTAAACGAAAAGACCAATGGCAAAACAATCTGGTGCAGCATACAAACACTTGACTCGATTCACAAACAAAACCGCAACAAACACACGTAGTTTGAAGTCGAAATGGCGTAGTGGATATGGAATCTGCCTAAAGACCGGGAGGTATACGTTTCGATCCCCATTGTGGAAGCATTCTTGTGATCCCCCTCAAAAATAGTTCTACATACGTAAGGTCTTTGGCACGTTTCAATAATCTGTTTACTTTCGATGCAATCGAGCTGAATTTAAAAGGTTTAAAATCAAAACATGAACAATTAATACATAATTATGGGGGTCCTTGCATTGAAATGTTCAATTAAAAGTATCTTGGCATAACCGGTTTCATGAGGTCGATCATTATCAGCGATAATAACGTTATCGGTTTCAATTGATTGATTCAGTAAAGTGTTTCGGAAAGCCTTTAGTCAATACAAACGGTTACGAGACGGAACAAAACGCTACATTAAATTACAACTTGTACGTTAGCTTTTGCAATGGAGTTCAAAACAAAATTAAAAATTTATACAGTGTAAAAATGTACATTAATAGCAGTGATGATACGAAATCATTCTTCCAAATATATACTTGATGACATTAGTACTAACCAGGAATAAAAATAAGAAAGTATATAACTACTTACCAAGAAATTTTAATAAGTCCCGTTACTTAGATTAACATCGCAAAATAGTATTATTTTTTTTATTACGCAAATATTTCTCAAACGCTAACGCAATGCATAATTTTTAAATTATCGTTTTAGAGGTCAATAAACTATACTTATGTAGTTCTGATCTGTGTAATTTACTATTTCATGCTGGTGCCGTAGTGGTTTTATTCCTAAGCATCATAATACCCAAACAAACAAAGATCAAACGAATTGTTTCTTCATTAAACAACCGAAGCTCTTTTACGACTACCAACACCCTGGACAACGTCAAACGTTTCAACAACGATACAACGAACTTTTAAAATTAATCAGCAACAGGAAGTTCAACAATTGAAAGAGCAAACTATAATAATAATAATAATAATAATAATAATAATAATAATAATAATAATAATAATAATAATAATAGTCAAACTAACGGGTACAGACGTCAATTCTGGTCGCATTCCAGCGTTGTTTTCGCTTTAAGTGGGTATGCACGATTTTGTCAAATATTTATGAATTTATATAAAATGTGTATAAAAACACTTATTATGCATACATTTCAATATAAATTAAAATAAAAGTTAAGAAAAACATGTGTCGACAAATGCGAAATAAGCCGGATTTTTAATTCTGAAATCGAAAATGTCTGTACAGTCGAATTCTCCAATATGTATATCATGCATGTACGATGTGAATCTAAATTTAATTTCCTGCAACGATATCTATTCATACGACAACCGAACACTTACTCCGATCCTAATAAAAAGACGAATGCTTCGGTTATTGTAGGAAAATATGTACGAAACATCTTCGTCACAATCGGCTCGGGCGCTAATTTGTCTTTGCTGCATTTTATGAAATTCGTCTTCAATGTATATTTTTGTCTTGCCTATTTTGTGCTATTGTAACATTTTTTTATCAATATATTACAATTTAACACATTAAAAAATCGTGCATACCCACTTTAAAATATTTCTCACCTATTTCTCAGATGGTTATCAACCAATCGTTGACTGGAGCCTCTGACAGCTAAAATAAACAAAGCACATGACTGAGCTGCTGTGTAATATTACCTTGGTTTCGTTTTTTTATCCAAGTGAAAGGATCTTAAAATAATAGTTAATCACACATATTTCCTGCCCTTCCTACAATTAGTGGCGTTCTATCAGAAATTGTTTAGAATCGATAGAGGCTCCATCGGAAATTGCATATCGGTTCTTAAAATTGATATACTTAGTATATATTTATACCGGCAGATCAAAATCTGGGAGGTTGTCAGCTGCCGCCAGTGAACAAATTATATCGCAAAAGTGTGAAGAGTATATATAATGTAAATAACTTGTTGTACAACT
The DNA here is from genome assembly GCF_020536995.1 of Dreissena polymorpha. Taxonomy (NCBI): domain Eukaryota; kingdom Metazoa; phylum Mollusca; class Bivalvia; order Myida; family Dreissenidae; genus Dreissena; species Dreissena polymorpha. Next base: position 45,287,506 of record NC_068361.1, on the reverse strand, counting down.
TAAAAAAGAATTTAGAAGCATTTTGATTAATTTGAAAGGATAAATATCGTTACAAGATAAACCATGATAAAAATAAGTTTCTTGGATTTACTTACAATGACCTACATTTTCAAATCTAGCTCACGATGCATTTATGGACATGAACATTCGTAAACAATTAATAGAAATAACCCCGATATGTCATGATCTGTACGTTGTTTCCAAGAAATTAAGTATGATGGACTAAATAATGAACTACCTTTAAATGGAAATACTTTCCCTCTCGAATACACGTGATTAAGCTTGATGAACAGAGATTTGTCAGAGTAATATCAATGGCTTGTATGTACACAACTGTAGTAATATCAATGGCTTGTATGTACACAACTGTAGTAATATCAATGGCTTGTATGTACACAACTGTAGTAATATCAATGGCTTGTATGTACACAACTGTAGTAATATCAATGGCTTGTATGTACACAACTGTAGTAATATCAATGGCTTGTATGTACACAACTGTAGTAATATCAATGGCTTGTATGTACACAACTGTAGTAATATCAATGGCTTGTATGTACACAACTGTAGTAATATCAATGGCTTGTATGTACACAACTGTAGTAATATCAATGGCTTGTATGTACACAACTGTAGTAATATCAATGACTTGTATGTACACAACTGTAGTAATATCAATGGCTTGTATGTACACAACTGTAGTAATATCAATGGCTTGTATGCACACAACTGTTTCAAATTCATCGCAGTCCGTGTTCAAATTGTGACTCCTAGTTTTGATTTGCTAATATTAATATATAGTAGTTAATATCAAACCTGTCTTGTTCTATTTCGGAGGGCTCAACACGATTTTTGTTTATTTGTTTTGGTTTAAGATTGTTTACAATGTATTGAGCAAATAATAGTCGACCACATTTTAAAATGTTTGATTCAAAAAGATACTATTAAAATGTTTCAAAGGAAAAACATTTTCTACGACAATGTTTATAAAATGAAACCAGCCTAAGCAGAACAAAACAGTCTGAACAAAAGGGCTAATATCAAATTACCAAATTTAATTTTTCGTTTGCAGCAAGTAAATACTGTTATATTGCTCAAATATGCATTGCTTTCGTAAGTTTCATGATGAATGCACACAAAATCTTTCGAAGCGTTATAAAGGTAAATCATCATCGTCACCACCATCATCATCATCATCATCATCATCATTATCATCATCATCATCATCATCATCGTCATCGTCGTCATCGCCATCATCATCATCATCATCATCATAATTATCATCATCATCATCATCATCATCATCATCATCATCATCCTCATCATCATCATCACCATCATGATCATTAGTAGCAGCAATAGCATCACCACCACCACCATCATCATCATCAAAATTATCATCATCGTCACCACCGACACCAACATCATCATCATCATCATCATCATCAAATAATAATTTTAACATTACAATATCAAAGCTTCCACTTTAATAGTTGTAGTAATCTTAACAAAAAGAAACATCAACCTGTGTTTAAAGGTTGCATTTAAGCCAAAAATACAAGCTGAACTAAAACATCGCGTAGTAAGTATACAATGAAAAAGACCGCAACTATTTCTGAACTCATTTGATAGATCATTATAACAGATGATCCGAGTACGTTTCAGGTATATATGTAAAAAAAATACATTATCTAGAGTCATCACACGCTGTAAGTGTAACAATTCGGCAAAAACCTTCGCCACGCCATGGTGACCCTGTTTTTAAACATACCAGGGCCACTTTCGAACTGGGCCGAGATATCATTAGTACAAATCGTTTTAAGGAGTTTCATAATGAATGGGCTAAAATGTGGCTTCCAAAGTGTTAGAAAGGTTTTAATATTGTCTGCAATTTAAAAAAAATGATCCGCACACGTGGTGGCCCTGTTTGACAACGAATGGGGAACGAAATTTCATGAAGATTGGACTAAAACTATAACTTCTATAGTGATGATAATGTTTAACTTTTAACTTTAGCCCTAAAATGAAAACTGCCAAGCTCCCTGGAGACCATGTTTTCAACGACCAGGAGCCATTTTGAACTCTGTCGGAATATCATAACAGCAAAAGTTCTGAAGATTGAAGATTGGACTAAAATGAGACGTCTAGAGTGTAAACAAGCCATATAGTCATATAAGAAAAAATGCAATACCCATTGGCGGCAATATTTTTCAACAGACCGGAACCATTAGCAAACTCATCCCAGATATCATTAGAATAAATGCTCTGACCAAAGTTCATGAAGATTCGACAATATATGAGATTTAATGAGTATTAACAAGGTTTAACTATAGCCATATACGAAAAACTTTTCCGTCCCCTGGCTGTCATGGGGAATCGTTTTTAAGTCAATAGAAATATCATTAGAACGATAATTCCGACCAAGTTGGGTGACGACTGTAAATGTGACTTCTAGAGTATTAACAAGCTATTTCTTTTATTTGAAATAGTGACCTAGTTTTCGACCACAATCGAGACAGTTTCGAAGTCGGACAAGATATAATTAGGGCGAATATTCTGACCAAGTATTATGATGATTGGAAAATAAAGATGACCTTTAGGGTGTTAACAATGTCATTATTGACGACGGACCCAAGCTCGCCATAAACACGTTTTGCTCCGGAGAGCTAAGTTGACGTTTGTAGTTTTTTAAAGGTAATGTATTAAACATTTTTGTTTTGTTATGTTTTCGTTTACAAAAGTTGTACACTAGTAATCGACTTCCGTAAAACTAACATAAAGTTTAGAGTGATTAATCTAAACTCTACACGTGCTTTGACTAAACACAAACTATGCCACGAAATGATGTCGGGGAGCGGTATTACTTAAAAAAGGGAAATAACCGCTGCGAAGAGTTCACTGATTATGTACACGGTGATCTCCCCTTCTTTTACAACTTCTTTGTCTTATTTAAAGGTCATTGTTTTTGAATGCGATTATTATCTGGTTGATGTAATGTCCTGAATTAAAATGTGTCTGTATTTATAATAATCCGTTGATATCTGCCACAATTTTTTTCGAGGGATTAATTGGCATAAATTAACAACGTATTAGCGTTTGTTGCACTACAATTAAACAAATCTTTTTAATCGACTTTTAGGAATTGTCTTTCAACTTTGACAAACTCTAAGTCTGTCTGCGGATTAACTACTTAATCAGATTTTATTTGTTTTCCGATACAAAGGCTATAATAAGGTACGCTTTTAATATATTGTAGAGGGGTTCAATTATCGGCATCTGTATTGGAAATAACATGTGCGTCAAAGGTGATATAATATGACGCTTTGTTTACTGGTTTAATGCATTTAAATAGTTGAAGTATCACTTGAAAACTTCAGCGGTGTTCCGTTAATTAATGAAAACGATCTATGTCAAAAGATGAAATTTGATTTGAAATCTTTTATTTGGGAATAGTTCAAGATTAATCAGGCGTTGCGTGCGAGTATGAATATTGTTCGATGGATATAAATAGTTTAATCGCAGCTCTATATTGTGTGGACACAATTTGAGAAAAACTAATAAGTCTTTAGCTCTAGTTGCTTAAGACGATGGAATATATTTGTATGAAATAGTGCACGAAATATTGGCATCGTATAACATAGTGGAACTAGCGGAGTTGAGTGATTGCACTTATTGACACAAGAAAAGTCACTTGTTATTAATGCGGAATTAATAGCAATGTCACATCGTAGGACTTGAACAACAAAACAAATGATGATACCATACTGTACATAATACAGGACGAGGAGTATCATGTTTCGATGTACAAGTAATGGTAAACATACGCGCATTTTGACTCTTTCTAGGAAGCTAAATATACATCATGTGAGATATACAAGCATCATCATTAAAGCATTAGCTAAATAAACAACATGTCAGATATACAAGCATCATCATTAAAGCATTAGCTAAATATACAATATATGAGATATACAAGCATCATCATTAAAGCATAAGCTAAATAAACAACATGTGAGATATACAAGCATCATCATTAAAGCATTAGCTAAATATACAACATGTGAGATATACAAGCATCATCATTAAAGCATTAGCTAAATAAACAACATGTGAAATATACGAGCATCATTAAAGCTTTATCCTCCGTCTTAAAAAATAATTTAACAGAAGGAATACAACGGAGTGGTTTGAGATTCCCAAAAGGTAATTGTACAAAAATTTAGTTTGTATCGAGATATTGTATAATATTATTGATATTTTGTTTATGTTTATTGGTTTTTTAACTTGGCAGAAGGTTGACACTTCCAATTTGAAGTGATGCATATTAAAGTGTAGCAAACATCATACATATACATGGCCATTTATATGTTTGCCTTATTTATGCTATATCGAAACGTTATTATATTAGACTCATCCAAGTCTCGTTTCCTCAAAGTTGCAGTGGCGTATACTAGATATTGCCCCCCACCCCTTTGAAATTACAAGGCTAGAAATTTGTTTTCTAGCTGAAAATGGTTCTTAATAGGAACATTTGTCTCCAAACGCTTCTCGCTTTCGACATAGACCGGCTTAATCAAACAGGCTTGATTTTCAATTTATTACTATTTTACTTGCCATGGCCAAAACAATCACGGTAAAGTAGGTAAGTTAAGCATGTATTTTCAATTTATTACTATTTTACTTAGGCAAAACTCACATGGTAAAGTAGGCAAGTTAAGCATGTATAATATACTTAGGCCAGCACATATTTGAATTACTATTTATACTTATTATTGATACAAATCTCGAATGCCCAAACATTTCATTTGAAAACAGGCGTTTTTTCTCGAGGGTGCTACACCTGGCTTGAGTTAATATTTGCCTGTTCATTAAAGCCTTATTTCTGTACCGTGACTTGAGCCTTGGTTTACAGACGAATCAATGTGGCCACAAAGCATTGCAAACATTACCTACAGCGGCCTCTTCATGCGGCATTCTAATTTTAGTGCTCTGATGAAAAAGAAAACCATGTTTTATTATTATAGACTATGAAAGAATAAATAGACGCCTACCTATTGGTTTTTACAATACGCACACATACGCTCAATGGAGTTTGTCGAGAATACGTATAATAATTAAATTGCTACCTAGGAGTTTATTATCAATTATCTTTGATTTTGTTGCAAATTAAAAAATAATAACACACACACAAATGCAAAATTGATAACTTGTAACAAGTAACTTGTCGTGTACAAGCTTTCTATAGGCTGAAATCGTCTACGGCCAACTGTCATGTTTAGAAATAACACCGACGAAAAGCGTCAACTGCTTATACCACAGTAAGCATATATCTATTCATTAACTTCGTGAAACCAATAACACCTCGAGGCTGTTTGAAGTTTATTTAATTTAATTGAAGTTAACTACATGTAGGTCTTAAACGATGCTCATCCATTCAAAGAAAACTTGTTAAGCGACACATTAAAGCAATTACTACTCTAAATAATATGTTGTACGTGGTCCGTTCTATGACATGTCGATAAATAAATGAGTTTCTATTCATGTCACACTGTCAATGCATATAAAAACAAATACAATTTATTTTCTAAATTAAACGGATATCTTTGATACGTTTTTACTTATACGTGTTTTAAAATTAAACTGATACCGTTAGAGAAATTAAACTCATATCCGTATAGTTTGTATCATATACATGATCGTCGATTTTTAATAATCATCTTTAAAAAAACATTTTAAAGGGTATTATGCCCCATTATTTTAAAGCGATAACCTTGCGCTCATTTATCGATATGTATACTGGCATTTCGTGTGTTATCTTTATCATCATTTATGCCACATAAAGTGTATCATCTCGCTTAACTTAATACAGCCATTACGTCGAAGACAATGAGGCTCGTATTTCTATAGCGTACAAATATTAACTACTAAAGGCTCGCGTGCGATGATCTATTTGGATTAAATTGTGGTTTGATTCAATTGATTTATTTGTGGATATTTACAATGGTCTTTTAATTAGTGCCTCTGCTAGTAGGGTTTAAATACCGACATTGCTTTAGAAATAATTGCGTCTTTTGTTATGTAACATTGTGGTTTGTTTGTTGGTTTTGATTAATACGGTTGAATAACTTAATTAAGTATCACGTTCGACGTCAGATATGATGTTTATAAAAACGATAAAGATCTGCGTTCAGAGATGAAAATTGATTTGAAATATTTAATTGGGGAAAAATAATTTTACATTTGACAAGAGATGTTGAATAACAAAGGTAACTTAAATTTAGTACCGATAGATTGCAAAGTATTTTTGTTTACAGTTCTAGATTGCTCGTGTGTTTAAAACATACACGCAGACTACACAACAATTATTATAATTATTAACGCGGAATAACGTATCAAGCGCGTTCAGAGATAATCGTTATAAAAGCACAGGTTGATGGTGCTTTCAAACAAGGGACGAAAAAGGGATATACTATACACATGGATTAAACAAATATATATATTATCTATGTGTAAAATTACTCAAACCTTATGACTGCATCTCTTGAATCGTCAGCAAATTGAACTGGAACTTTAAATCAAAGGTATTTATTCTTATTCTGACACATAAGTAATGTTTGTTTGTGTGCTGTATTAAAATGCCAATTATCAATATATCGAAGCCATGTTCTGTTTCATTTGTATGATTGTTCATTAAAAGCTGTTTTAAATATAAATGCAGTCATTATATTCCATATAGTTGGTGATTTCAATCCATTTTATTTACATGTTCATCCCCCCCCCAAAAAAAAAAGAAAGAAAGAAAACAATAAATAGAAATAAATCGTTAAATATAAACGAGGACAATTTTTGACGACTTCCCATTGGTAGAATGCTGGACGAATAATCGATTCCACACTTAACACCAACATTGGCGCCGTACATCATGAAGTACGAGCGGCGCCAAACACGAACACATATTCAGCGTTCCAACTAGCGATCATTGTTAAGTTAATTTGTGGTCTTAGATGCTTTTAATAAGTGTAATGCTTAATCTCACATAAAAAAATCCTTTTTTTTAAAGAAATAGTACGCCTGTGAAGACAAACTTACTTTTATTTCCAAAATATAGTATGAAATAGATCGGTATTTTATTGAGTCTGAATTCAAATTTATTTTTTATCAAGTCTGAATGCAGTTTTTTACGACGCATTCTGAGTTATTGTTATTGATAACGGCAAATACCAACTCTATAGTATGCATTGATAACTCATTTTTTTATCGTAAATATTTGTATAATGTAATACAAAACATTGTATAATATAATATATAATGTACACATAATTTTATAATGTAATACAAAACACTCCTCTTAAGTGAAACTAGAGGTACATGAAAATCGATAATTACCTGTCCGAAACATCAGGATAGCTTCGTAATATTGGGATTTTTCTTTTAAGATATGAATAACACTTCTCTTCAAAATTAAATGAATATGTGCATACTCTACAATCCTGTCTAATAATGTCGTCGTTGTTAATTCTAGTTATCTGTCGTGCATATTAAAAATGCGTTTTCTTTAACTTCTAATCAAGTAACATGCTCGTTTATCACATCACCATATATATTTGTTTTCCGAAACAAAGACTCGAAATATTGCATTTTGCTAGGTCAGATGTCAAACCATTTCGATTAACATATTCTAAGGTCACAAGATTACCTCATGTATGTCTCTCATTCAAAGCGAAGGAACCAAACTGTTATACATCAGGCGTGCTAATTATTGTTCTAAGAGCACCGGATAACTTCTTCACATACAGACACCAGTCTTTTTTCTGTACGGATGTCCCAATACATCCAGACAACAATCTATTTATGTATGGATGTGCCAATACTACAGATATAAAATCTATTTATGTGCGGATGTGCCAATGCATCCAGACAACAATCTATTTCTGTACGGATATCCAGACAACAATCTATTTTTGTACGGATGTGTCAATACATCCAGACACTAATCTATTTCTGTACGGATGTGCCAATACATCCAGACAACAATATATTTCTGTACGGATGTGCCAATACATCCAGAAACCAATCTAGTTCTGTACGGATGCGTGCGTCAAAAGCAACCATGAACCGCATATCATGCCACGGAGCTCGTGCTATGTCAACTTTCTGAGATCACAACTTACACTTTATTATTGTATACCGGCACCTAACATGCACAACTATTTGTCTATGTCATGGCGGGAATCGAAACATTCTACGATGCTCGCTCTATGTTTATAATCTTTGGCTTAAAAAAACGAACACATTTTCTTCATCGGTAAGCCATTCGTGCAATAATGTATTTTATTGAATATCAATGCGTCAGGAACCAAGCAGGCATTCTCTTTGTAGGTTACATTAAACTTAATCATGTTGTATCCATCCGCGAAGTGGTGCTTATTTTTAAAGAGTTTACTTTTTCTTCTGGTTTTACAGCCATTAAGCGTTAACTTCCATGCTTGTATGTTTTTTCCACAAAAGTCTATTTGAGTCTGCAACATTTCGGTGCATTTTATTTGGGACAAGGTAGGAGGGTGAACGTTAGGGATGCGTTTATTGCCGGACTGTGCTTTTGTCGATATCCCAATTCTCATTGTCGAGACTCTGTTTGACGTGGATGCTTGCATTTGGGCAATTTTTTCTGTATTAGACGTTTGGAGAAGTTACCATTTTAATAACAATTATTACAAGAGGACAAATCCATCTTCGAACTTAAACCAGGTTTGAAAAATTTGATGTATAGGATAGGTACGAAAAAACATTCTTTGAAAGTTGGCTGTTTTTTATGGGCCCATATGAGAAATTGAATTAGTGTATTTTTTACCTTGTATTTCGCAGCCTTCAAACCGGGAACCAAAATGCTGAAGAGTCAGACGACAATGAGCTCATTGAAAGCGTCCTCTAGCGAGATGGTGCAGGAACTTCTACGCTTGATCTCGAAGCCTCGTTTTAAACGCGAAGACCACGAGATCAACTTCGTGTTGCCATGGTTATGCAAAAGGAGCCAACTGCTGCAGAAAGTAGAGAAAAGTAAGATATCGTAATACTATAATATCATGATATTATTTGCGTTGAAAAAATGAAGTGTACTTTTATAATATAATAATAATGTTTGGGTAGTATAATTTAATATTTATTTTAAATAGTCAGCGTTTGGCCCATTACATTTTTTTTTTAATAACCCAGTTTAGGTACGAGATTCTTTATTTAAATCAAGTATTCAACACACTTGCACTGCATTTCAACGAACACTACATTGACGCACATCGTTTAAATGCCAACTGTTCGCGAGTGGCATTAAGTCGTTACTGCATATATTTTCCTTGCTCCGGGAAAACAGAGCTTAAAGCGGATATATACGATTTTTTATATGTGTTTAATTGTGATATATTGATAGAATATGTTACAATTACACAAAATAGGCAAGAAAAATTATACATTGAAGCCGAATTTCATAAAATGCAGCAAAGACAAATTAGCGCCCCGAGCCGATAGTGACGTACATATTTTCCTACAATAACCGAAACATTCGTCTTTGTATTAGGATTGGAGTTAGTGTTCGTGTGTCGTACGATTAGATATCGTTGCAGGAATTCAAATAAACCGTTTAACTAAGTTTAGATTCACATCTTTCATGTATGATATACATGCTGGCGAATTCGGCTGTACAGCCGTTTTCGATTCCAGAATAAAATAACTGGCTTATTTCGCATTTTTCGACACATGTTCTTCTTAAGTTTTATTTTAATTTATATTGAAATATATATATATAATACGTTTTTTATACATTTTATATAAATTCATAAATATTTGACAAAATCGTATATACCCGCTTTAACGCATGCGCATACGTGTCGCCACAGATTAGCCTGAACAGTCCGCACAGGCTAATATGTGACGACACTTAACGCATGTACACCAAAACATCAGTCCGCACAGGCTAATATGTGACGACACTTAACGTATGTACACCAAAACATCAGTCCGCACAGGCTAATCTGTGACGACACTTAACGTATGTAAACCAAAACAACAGTCCGCTTAGGCTAATCTGTGACGACACTTAACGTATGAACACCAAAACATCAGTCCGCACAGGCTAATCTGTGACGACACTATACGTATGTACACCACTGAGCAGTCCGCACAGGCTAATCTGTGACGACACTTAACGTATGTACACCAAAACATCAGTCCGCACAGGCTAATCTGTGACGACACTTAACGTATGAACACCAAAACATGCGTTTTCTCAACTCAGTTTAATTAACCAGACGTGTGTTTGCTTCAGTAAATCTCTAATAAGACTTAACAAAACACACATTTGTGTCCAACCTGCGATGTCGTGAGTTCGATCCCTACGCTGCGAGCGTTGGCACGACCTTTCTGTCAGGCTATATGTATAAGTACTGGTTCTTCAAACGTAACGTACTCGATATTGTTTGAATATAAAATATTGATTTCGTGAATATAATATTTTGCGTATGTAACAAAATCGGTAAATACAACAACAACAACGACAACACAACAACAACAACGAATTGTTCATTTCTGCTTAAACTAAAATGATAAATATATGTTATAAATAACATATACACAAAATATGTGTTAGATGTTATAACTGTGTGAACATATAGTTTTTGCATTGAATTGTGCATTAAACACATGCATGTACGACATCGAATACATGTATATGTCGAATACATCTGTGTATCAGTATATTAACGTATCTTAAGCGAATTGTGTTTTGTAAATGCTTTATGTCGATTTGTCAGCGAGTTGTATATATCCAGCATATCGCAAACAACATCAGCAGCAAACTTTACTATAATTTGATGCAGACATACCAGCAATAAAGCATACTGTGACACTATACACTGCATAATTAGCCGTTCGGCATTATTACTGTAATACTATAATCACCTGTGTTGGGTATGTTTTGGCTTTGCTGATATTTAATCATATAACGGTGAGCTATATTTTGCTATTGAAATATTCTTTTATCATGACAAAAAAGAAAAACATGGGCTTCCAAAGATTGCCGTGATCCTTTTGACTTTCAATGTGACCTTGATTTTGGGTTACGTGAGTGACACAGAGCTTCTGCACATCATGTGCTATCACTGCGACAAACATTAGAATAAAGTTCATTAATTATACAAAATACAGAAATAAAGATATATAATCTTGCATACAACCTCTAAGTGTAACTTTGCGTGACTGGCATTTGCCTTGTTGCCATGGTCTCACATATGAACCTTTTAAAGATGATACAGAGCGAACACACAAAAAACGGACTCGAAAAAGGGATTACAATGTTTCATTCAAGTGTGACCTTGACCTTGAGCAGATATGATTGTATAAAACCTTCTGCTCATCGTCTGAAAGACCCTAACATGTTTCGTGAAAATCCTTCAAAAGTTATCGTAGTTTTGGAGAGGCCACGAACATGTTACTGACAGACGGACAAACGGACGGACGAATGGCATTCCTATAACCCCTTCGACGAGGGATTAACCCATTTATGCCTAGTGGTCTCTCCCAACCTTCTAAATTGGATCAATTTATTTCCAAAATTAGGGATGTCTCGAATATTTATTTCTATATTTAGAATATTTCTAACAGAATTTTTTTAAGCAAACAGCGCAGACCGAGATGCGAAGACGCATCATGCGGCGTCTCATCTGGGTCTACGCTGTTTGCCAAGCCGCTAGACATAAATGGGTTAAAACAAGTAAATGAACTTTTACTTCGTTACTAATACGTTGTCTACAGAATGCACCCTCCGAATGTATTATAAAGTGAAAATATAATGAAGGGGTACAATTATGTTCATACACGATCTCACAATCAAACAACATTTGCTTCCCTTAAAAATCTCTACGGATTTGCAGTGTTCGCTGTAAATGAGTCTTCTGTAAAAACAACAAGAACGACTACAATAACAATAACACAAACATTTATTAGATCTTAAGCATACAATTGCTTTTTAGCCAAATGCGCAATACACAAGTGTAATAACATGCATCATAATAATTATGAAAATGAAATAATGGTAGAAGTTAACAAAGATTTTACTGATTCATAACCTATGATATGTTCATTGAACGTCGATAATGACAGTTGTTAATAAAATAATGAATTCGAGAATACACTGTTCTACATAAATAGTATCTCTTTAAAATTGTTCCTTTCTGCTGTTAGTAAAAATAATGAGATTAAGAAAACAACGTATAACGTGGAAACGCTTACATAAATACTTATTCTTTAATTACAGTAAGCGAATTGCAAGGATTATAAAACAAATGACAATGCTGCTCAGCAAGTTATATTAATGTGGAGTCGACAAAAACGAGCGCATTCATATACGTAAATAAATAATTTCATTTATATACTACGGTATATACTTTCTTATATTTAAACATTGGACTCATACATCATATATGTATTAAAATTCAACGCTTATAAGGTAAATAAGAAAATTGAAAAGTACCTACATGTACAGTGCAATAGACATTTTTTTATTTAATTATTTGTAAATCATCGTTTCTTTTTATTTATTATATTTAAGGCAAAGCAAATGTTAAATATGTTATTATATAAACCGGTAATGTATGTTCATAAAACGCCTCAATACTACTGTTCCTATATTTTGCTATGCAACCAGAAACAATTTCAATGCTTGTTATATGTTTAACGCGTGTATTGATTGGTTCTTAAATAAACCTAGAGCGCAACGCACTTTAATAATAATAATACCGGAGCTATCAAAGCTTATCCAGTACGCACATTTTATTCATTACAACGGGGATAGTGTTTCAAAATTCCTTTTTGATATCACGATAAACTCTCTTTAGATAAATAATCATCTTTGTAAACGTTTATCTTAAGTAAGTCAATACGGAATCAATATTATATCGATAGCACGTTGAGATCCACTTGAAATTCAATCTGTTAATTTTCACGTTTCGTTCTCGTATGAAACTTAATTTCAAAATAAAACTGGAAAGGTTGAGAAAAATCATAATTCTTTTTTTAAATAGGATTCGTTTGAATGCACGCTTTAAACCTCTGTTAAAAATTCTAGCAGAATTGAAATTACATGTGAATAAGGCTGGTTTAAATGACCGCCAATTAATTCGTTTGTATAATATCTGTGCAATCTTAATCGTTTTGGTGGCATAGCATTCCTAAGATAGAATTAATATTTGGGCCGTGCTCTGTGAAAAGGGGGTTTAATGCATGTACGTTAAGTGTCACCCCAGATTAGCCTGTGCAGTCCGCACTGTTATGGTATTTTTCGTTTACAGAAAGTCTCTTCATAGCAAAAATCCAGTTTAGGCGGAAAATGTCGTGTCTGATTAGCACGTTAGGACTGCACAGGCTAGTCCGGGGCGACACTTCACGCAGCCCGTTACGACTGCACAGGCTAGTCTGGGGCGACACTTCACGCAGCACGTTAGGACTGCACAGGCTAGTCTGGGGCGACACTTCACGCAGCCCGTTACGACTGCACAGGCTAGTCTGGGGCGACACTTCACGCAGCACGTTAGGACTGCACAGGCTAGTCTGGGGCGACACTTCACGCAGCCCGTTACGACTGCACAGGCTAGTCTGGGGCGACACTTCACGCAGCACGTTAGGACTGCACAGGCTAGTCTGGGGCGACACTTCACGCAGCACGTTAGGACTGCACAGGCTAGTCTGGGGCGACACTTCACGTTAGGACTGCACAGGCTAGTCTGGGGCGACACTTCACGCAAATGCATTTAATCCCATTGTCACAGAGCACGGCTCATTTATATTTTCCACTATTATATTAGTTTCCAGCCGTGTAGTTTCTATACAGATGAACCGAAATTTGGCACATATTCATAAAGTAAGATGCATATGTTAGAAATTCTTACAATAGATTGTATTTAAACAGTTAATTGAAACGATTGCGCAGAAGTCAGCCGCATCTGTTTCAGCGACCTTCCGAACAGAGAAAATATACAGCTTTTTTAAACACGTGGCTTAGGTTAAGAAAAACGGGTTAAAACCATTGTTTTCATTATATAATTTGTTTTTAAAATCATTTTCTTGGCATATACATGGTACAAATAAGCCTGCGCTTTTTGCGTGAGAATATTCAATATGCGATTTTATTTATCATTGTTTATGTTTGCTTGACCTTTAACTTTTTGAAACATATGCCACTCAAATAAAATTTAAACAATTCGCAGTAGATGTATATGTAATATCATCATAGTGTTTGATCTATAATATAACTGGTGTAAATAAACATCGAACATATCATACAGTTAATGATAAGCCGAACAAATGTTATGTTAGAATGACGTTTTCATTAACCCATTTATGCCTAGTGGACTCTCCCATCCTTCTAAATTGGATCAATTTATTTCCAACATAAGGGATGTTTAGTATCTTTATTTCTATATTTAGAATATTCTTACAGAAATTCCTTTAAGCAAACAGCGCAGACCCTGATGAGACACCGCATCATGCGGCGTCTCATCTGGGTCTACGCTGTTTGCCGAGGCTTTTTTTCTAGACGCTAGGCATAAATGGGTTAATTAACGCTGAAAGTTTTAAATTGAATTGTTTTTTGTAAAATTGTAAATTCAGTAGGTAAGTTTAGAAGAAGAGATTTACGGAGAGTGCTCGACAGTAAGACAAACACAATTTTCTTGCAATCTTTTTATAAACTTATTTTATATATGCATTGTATATCGATTATTAATTACAATTCATAAGTTTAATGCAATGCTTCAATACTGAGAGAGAAACTGTCTTTTATGCACTATAGATTTTTGCTAATGTATTTCAAGTTCTTGAGATATTTGCAAAAATAAAGTTCTTAACGGTGTGTTTTCATTCTGTCCAGCCCGTGTGTAAACCCATGTGAACCCCGTTGATCCTGCACCCTGACTATTAATGCGCCACGGTTCTTAACCAATTTGTCACATTCATGCGCCTTCATATGTTGCCACGCTTTAACCAGGGTTTAACACCAATTAAGACAGGCCCCACAAGATAGATTGCACGTTTTCCGAATATACGACCCCACTATTTGGGTCAATATCGCAAGTTTTTGTTCTTCGATTGAAATTTACCTTCCGTAAAAGATGTTTTGTCGTTGAAAAGATATTTATTTTGTTACAATTTCTTAAGCGTTATCCGTATCAAATATAAATTGCTGCCATTTGACCCGGCAGAAAATTATGGGGCGCTTATTATCAGCGACTATGCAAAGCTCTATGGGCGCTATCAAGTTTTTATAATAGTTCTGATTGAATGGCGACGGAACGAAACGCCTTGCAATGGAAGTTGTTAGAACGGTGATAAAATAAACAAGTTCGTAACTAACTGGCTGTCCGAAACTGTTGTGACACGCGTTTATTATATACGGTTTTGGTAAAAAAAAAACATCGTAGTATTGTGTTTGTTGTTGCTATTTACCGTAATATTGGATCGTATTTGTTTTCGTCGTGTACATATATTTAATGTCGTGAAACGTTTGGTTTAATGATGAATTAACCTTTCGTATTTTATTTTTTTAAGTAACATTAGTGATAATCAACAAGAAATTGGACAACGGAAGAAACGGATGATAATAATTCGATGTTCTCTTTGTTTTATTTGAGCCGTTCTCTGTGAAAAGGGTGATTAATGCATGTGCGTAAAGTGTCGTCCCAGATTAGCCTGTGCAGTCCACACAGGCTAATCAGGGACAACAATTTCCGCCTAAATTAGATTTTTGCTAAGAAGATACTTTCTTTCAACGAAAAATACCATAAAAGCGGAAAGTGTCGTCCCCAAAAGCATGTGCGGACTGCATAGGCTAATATGGGACGACACTTTACGCACATGCATTAAACCCCCTTTTCACAGAGCGAGTCTTTATTTTCATTTTAAGATTCTTCAAGTGAAATATTTCCTGAACTTTTCACATAGTTATTGATGTTCATAATTAAAACGCGCGGTTTAAATATTCATGGTGAGAATTCTATTGCGTCGAAATTATAGGAACAAGAGCGTTCACATTATGCATGAGATTTTTGGTGGATTAGTGTGCAGCAAGAAAATCAGAAGGCGTTATGCAAATTGGATATATAAAAATAGAGTTGAGCATGAAATCACATTGTATGCGAATGAAGTGAACATCTTGGGCTTTGCAGATACCTTTAAATTCACACATACCTGCATTTGAAAATACTGTGCTGTAAAACATTTTGTTGGAAAAAACAACAACAACAGAAGGGAGTTCTATAAATATAGAGGTGCATATACGATGAGAGAGGATTCGTTTGGGCAATCACTGCTTACACAGTGTGTGTGTTTTATTAAAAAGCTGTTTAAAGCATTATTACTTATCCACTTATGTGATCTAAATCATTTGGGGTGAACAGAATAACAAAAACAGAAGGGAGTTTTGGATACACAAACAGGCGCGTATAAGGTAAGAACTAATTAGTTTTGTGCTTTACAGCTTTAAAGTGTTTTTTAATATAGGTGGCTTGAGCATGACTATACATGAATCGTGTCTGTGAAAAGGTGTTTAATGCATGTGCGAAAAGTGTCGTTCCAGATTAGCCTGTTCAGTCCGCACATGCTTTTCAGGGACAAAACTTTCCGCCGAAACTGGATTTGTCCTTACTTTCTTGAAACGAAAAATATTATAAAAGCGGAAAGTGTAATCCCTGATTAGCATGTGCGGACTGCAGAGGGTTATCTGGGATGTTACTTTACGCGCATGCATTAAACCCCATTTTCACAGAGCACGTCTCATATATAATCTTTCTCAGGTTTTGAATGTTCTATGGCATGTTGCATCTTAATCTTTCTACGTTAAATAAGAGGCTGTGAATTCGAAATTTGATTGAGCTTTCAGTTTGTAAATTAGTCAACAAAATCTGTGAATTTCACTTACGCCTTGGGTCCGCATATAGTGTATCTACAAAATAAATATACCTGATATAACATGATCACAATGGTTCATAGTTCTTGTTTAGTTTAATATATTTTGCAAGACAATTTTCTGGAATCTTAATGTGTACAAAATAAAAAATATATATTTATTCTTAAATTTCATCCACAGATTTGCTTACAAAAATTCAGTGTTTTAATGATTTCTTGTTTAAGAATTCTTTGTGGATGTTCAGTAGATTTATTTAACAAAACATCATTTTGTCTCCCCATTTCTACATGGAATAAAACACTGAACAAGGCCATCACGTAATATTAATATGTTACTGTATTGCATCTTTTAACCCATTTATGCCTAGTGCACTCTCCCATCCTTCTAAATTAAATCAATTTATTTCCAAAATTAGGGATGTCTAGTATATTTATTTCTATATTTAGAATATTTCCTTCAGAAATTCCTTTAAGCAAACAGTGCAGACCCCGATGAGACGCCGCATGATGCGGCGTCTCATCGGGGTAAACGCTGTTCGCCAAGGCCTTTTTTCTAGACGCTAGGCATAAATGTGTTAAATTCAATTGTTTATTTTTGCTTGTTGAATGTATTTTATATGTGATAAAGTTTAACGTATACGTTGTACTTACAATGCTACAATGAAGTGTAGTTGGTAATTGTAATTTATTTGTATAGGCGAATCCGATAAATTTTAATCAATTAATTTATGGATAAACCCTTCTAGAATGTGTCTAGGTTTTATGGGGTTTTATTTTTCTAATTTCATATTTCTTTATTCAAAGCCGTTGGGAAGCGCGTTGTTAATAAAATACATTAACGCTATAATGCGATTTGTAAGGACGTTTTACAAATATTTACGTTTGTTCAATAGTTTCATTTTACACTCCAAACTTTAAAAGAAATCCGTTTCACGGTGGCATTTTTCATTGCGATTAAAGGCGATTAAGCAATTTGCTGACTGCTAAATAGTGAAAATGTAAAATCGATTGTGCAAAAAAGTATATAAAAGTAACTAATTAACACAGTCATTTGAGAAGGTAAGAACTTTTTTTATGAATAAAATGAACATTGAAAATAAGTGACATATTTCCCAAATAAAACATGTTACATTGCAACGCACATTCTTTAAACTCCTTTTTCACGGAGCACGGCCCAATAAAAAAATATAATGCTTCATCACCATAAATGTATTCAAAGAAAATTATTGTAATTTATAATATACTTTAATCGAAACTGCAAGTTTGTGCATATACAATTTTATATTTTGTTTGTACATCAAAAGGCACATTTTCATCGTTTATAAAAGACACTTGTTGTTGTTGTTATCTTTATCAGCTGAACAGAACACTAACACGTTTAAAAATATACTTTTGGAATTTAATTTAAATACGCATTAACAGCAATTTATACTGCATTTATCGAGATCTCTATTGATACTTCATTGCACTTATTGTGTCAAATTATCTATTGCACTACTTGAACATACACAGGTTTTCAGAAAAACATAGCATGGGTTAAAGACGTCAAATCGCGTCACGCAATATTGTCTATTATAGAGTAGTTAGGTAGGGCAGGCATCGAAGATTGTAATGTTTGTTTAAGGATTTGAAATCATTTCGAATTTCTAATCAAATCTCATTAAAGTCACCAGCTGTTATTTGTGACCCTCGAATACAAATGAACCGCGCTGTGGGGAAAAAGGGGGCCTAATGCATGTGCGTATAGTGTCGTTCAAGATTAGCCTGTGCGATCAGCACAGGCAAATCAGGGACGACACTTTCGGCACAGTGGATTTTCGTTCACAAAAGAATTAATTATAACATCAAATTCCATGAAAGCGGAAAGTGTGCGGATCCCGTTTTTCCCAAAGCACTTTTCAAATATATGTTGCCATTCCCTGTCTATTGGTAACCGAGGTATTTGTAATTTGTTATAAACGAATTAGATAAGCCCCTTAAATATGTCAGTGTTTACATATTTATGTTAACAATATTGAAATTGCAAAAAGTAAATCGGTGCGTGTAAGTTATTTTGTTGATTCCTTTATAGGCAGTCCATTGTAATTTATTTCCAAGTCATGAACTCCGCTTGTCAGTCCCCTTTTCCTAGTCTGACATCTTACCATCTTGAAGTGTTGGTGCTTCAATGTGTGTGATATCACCTGAGCATACCGAGCATATTGAGAGCTTCTTGGGTACCGTTATGTCCGTAGTGTGTCCGTCCATGCGTCAGTTCGTGCGGGCATTAATATATATATTTATAAGGTATCTGCTCCTAAACCACTATACATACATGTAATTTGTTCGAAACTTCGCAGTCATGTTCCGAAGGAGGTCCTCTGCGAAAATTGTTCAAATCGTTCCGGTCTTTGACACAGTTTTTTTTAATTATACCCTTAGAATTGAGACTAGTCTCGACCCGGGAGTTACCCGTTTTACGAAAGGGATACATTTAAACATCGTCTTGTCTGAAATCGACTACTAAGAAGAATCATCCAGATGAGCTCAACAGAGTTTGTTAAAATTATGCGTTTAGGCTTAAAACTTATGGTCACCATTTTACATAGAATTATAAAGTTAAAACCTTTATAATCGCCTTCTGGCATGATGTATCATTTTAGGTCCTGTTTGTTTGAATGTTTAAATGATGACCCTAGAGTTTACGTGTGCATCCCCCGGGGATCACCAGTTTTACGTTAAGTTATGTCGGGAACACTAAGAGGTACTAAACAAATTTTTAAATTATTAAAAGCTTTCCCTGGTATGAAAAAGAACGACACATCAGGGGCTCCATTTTTAAAATTAAAATAAAGCAAAATAAATGTTAAAATCTCAGCGACAACAATCTTTGATAATAAGTGTGTAATATCTGATAGTGGTCAGCTTCAAAGTTTATTCAAAACATGCCTCTGGGGAAAAAATGACACGCCCAATTAATGACGCGATTTGTATAGCTCCTTACCATAAGTCTAGAGTTTGCTACATTTGGGCAACAGTTTCTCGGTGAGCGATCAGTATAGCCCCTTACCATGGGTCTACAGTTTGATACATTTGGGCAACAGTTTCTCGATGAGCGATAAGTATAGCCCCTTACCATGGGTCTAGATTTTGCTACAGTTTGCAACAGTTTCTCGGTGAGCGATCAGTTTACTCATGTCATCTTGTGGTGTGTAAGTAAAGCCCCTTACCATGGGTCTAGAGTGTGATACATTTAGGCAACAGTTTCTCGGTGAGCGATCAGTTTACTCATGTCATCTTGTGGTGTGTAAGTAAAGCCCCTTACCATGGGTCTAGAGTGTGATACATTTAGGCAACAGTTTCTCGGTGAGCGATCAGTTTACTCATGTCATCTTGTGGTGTGGAAGTATAGCCCCTTACTATGGGTCTAGAGTTTGATACATTTAGGCGACAGTTTCTCGGTGAGCGATCAGTTTACTCATGTCCTCTTGTGGTGTGGAAGTATAGCCCCTTACCATGGGTCTAAAGTTTGATACATTTAGGCAACAGTTTCTCGGTGAGCGATCAGTATAGCCCCTTACCATGGGTCTAGAGTTTGCTACATTTGGGCAACAGTTTCTTGGTGAGCGATCAGTATAGCCCCTTACCATAAGTCTAGAGTTTGCTACATTTAGGCAACAGTTTCTCGGTGAGCGATAAGTATAGCCCCTTACCATGGGTCTAGAGTTTGATACATTTGGGCAACAGTTTCTCGGTGAGCGATCAGTATAGCCCCTTACCATGGGTCTAGAGTTTGCTACATTTGGGCAACAGTTTCTCGGTGAGCGATCAGTATAGCCCCTTACCATAAGTCTAGAGTATGCTACATTTGGGCAACAGTTTCTCGGTGAGCGATCAGTATTGCCCCTTACCATGGGGCTAGAGTTTGATACATTTAGGCAACAGTTTCTCGGTGAGCGATAAGTATAGCCCCTTACCATGGGTCTAGAGTTTGCTACATTTGGGCAACAGTTTCTCGGTGAGCGATCAGTTTACTCATGTCATCTTGTGGTGTGTAAGTATTGCCCCTTACCATGGGTCTAGAGTTTGCTACATTTGGGCAACAGTTTCTCGGTGAGCGATCAGTTTACTCATGTCATCTTGTGGTGTGTTAGTTGCCCATGCCTTCCGATGGTAAAGAAAGTAAGTACAAATTGAGGTTACAACTTTTAAACAATCAACCATTGTTCAGAGACTCAGAACTTTCAGCCTCAGTTTTATCATAAGTTAATTAATTGTAAATACAATTACTTTACTTACACGCATTCGATTAAGGTTGTTTCGTTTTAAAAGACGTGTATAAGAACTCCAGACTTTCACTGAAACATCTGTTAAACCTGCGCATGATTGATCACGTAATATTTTTGTTTTTTCGCTCCTATTTTACAACTTGTTCAAAAATAAATCCTGACCGTGGTTTCTTACCAAAACCATTATGGCAGTTTTAATTGTCTGTCATCGTTTTCGTGCAGTATCCTTGATGGCGAAAAAGCAGAGAGACGATTTAACATTTAATATTGAAATCCTTAAAATACGTTGTTACTTACGTATCACTGTCAAACTGTATCATCGCTGTTTAAGATTGTGCGAGATTTGCCTGTGTGTTATTCACTAACATGTGACAATGAATTGTATGACAGGAAAAAATATCTAATAGACAGTTCAATTATGAAATCATAATTTATAATCGACATCTGGTATCAAACAATACATAATCTATCGCGACAACCACCGTTCATAAATGGTTCAATATACTATTGCATTTACTTTCACCAACATGTGACGACAAAATATATGTTAACAAGACATTTGCCAAGCAATATATGTTCCCTTCCGGCTCCATCATTGTCAGATTTTTTATATTTGTTGCCATTTTTTACGAAGGAACAAAATGAAATGATTTGCATAATGTCCATATTGCAATCTATCCATGTTTCAAGTTTCATGAAAAAATACGAAAAACTTTTAAAGTTATCGCAGGATCTAGACATATTTGACGGACTGACAGACTGACAAACAGACAGACACACAGAGCGCAAACCGTAAGTCTCCTCCGGTGAAACCGGTAGGGGACAATAAATAGTACAAGTACGAGGCCATAATTTATAATCGCCATCTGGTATCATACAATACATAATCTATCGCGACCCCAACCGTTCATAAATGGTTCAATATACTATTGCATTCACTTTCACCAAGATGTGACAATAAAATATATGTGACAAAACATATTTAATAGACAGTACAATAATAAGGTCATAACTTATAATCGACATCTGGTACCATACAATACATAATCTATGGTGACAACAACTGTTCATAAATGGTTTCAATATACTATTGCATTCATTGATGAAACCGTTGTTAGCTTGTGTCAAAAGGTCAGCGATGTTTTAAATATAGGCTATATACCGAGTATATGGTTCCAATCAAGGCAATCGTGGCGTTTGTTCACACTCGTTAAGTTAAAAGCAAAATTTCTATTCGCAATACCGTTAATAACAAGGCACTCTTACATTTTTCTCGAGCAAATCGATTAATTCCAGGCAATCTCGAGGAAAATGAACTCGCTGCAATAGGAGTACATCCTGTTTTCCATGAACATTGTTTCACTTCCAATTAGAATCGTTCGTTTTTTGTGTTGTAGCACTCTGGCATTCTATAGAGCTACGCCATGGCTTTTAAGCACATTAAAAGGGTAAAAATAGGTTAAAATAAGTATTTCACTATTTAAAATGTGCGCAGAGACTCGCCTGAACGAAGATTTAAAAAAATGAGTCTCACTCTCGGATATCCAGGCTTTATGCATAACCTTCGAAAGAATAAATGAATAATTATATTTACCACTTTTATACATAAACATTTTATTCAAAAGAACACATGGTCAACGGATACCACATTCTCCCTGCGGCGACCGTAATTTGTCTATTTTAAACGTGCGATACACGTGCGCTTGACGCAAGTCAGACATACAGTTCCTGCGAGGGCGTCTTACGTCGTCTGCATTTTTCGTCTCTCGACGGGCCAATTCCGAATAATTTACGTGCATCCGACACGTTGCCCTTACATCGTATGTTTTACGTATCAACGTTAAGTTACAATACCAATATATCAATTACAAACCTACAATTATAAAGAATTCACATGGATTTTAAAATGAACTGTTGTAATTTTAAATGTAAGCCCCATTTAAATTTTGTCAAAACATGTCGATCGCACTCGCTTTAATCCGTTTTTTCCTTTTGTCAATGCAAATCGAAAACATGATTCAATTTATGGTAAAAAAAGCCAAACATAACTTTAAAACAAATCGACGCGTTAATGGATGCGCCAAGTTTTTATTTTAACTGTTAATCGTAAATTTAGAGGGGAGTTAATAGAAAGAGATGGGAGGACTGCGCTCGGCAGCGAGGCATTGGTATTTTTTTTGCGATCTATGTGATACGCTTATTTTTTTAAAGCAGAATACAGCAATGGTGAATGGCGCTACAGAATTTTAATAACATGCTTTTAAATGAAAATGCCTGAAAAGACCATGTATTGTGGAAAACAAATAAATTGCATAATATTATCTTTAATTTTACATAAGGACATTTTTGATGCGCCATTTAGTGAAAATTTATCTACGAACAATCTATTACTAATGCGCCACAGTTCTTAAACGCCTTGTAACATTCATGGACCTTCAGATGTTGCCACGTTAAAGACAGGATTTAACACCAATTAAAAAACACAGTATACAGTTTCGCATTTTCCGCATTATAAACGATCCCTCTATCTGGGGCAATATCGCCAGTTTTTGTTCTTCGCTTGAAATGAACTCTCCATACAAGATGTTTTATCATTGAAAAGATATTAATTATCTGTTGAAATTTCTTAAGCATAATCCGTATCAAAAATAAATTGCTGGTATTTGACCCGCCAGAAAATTACGGGGCGCTTTTTATCAGCCCGTGTGCAAAGCTCTATGGGCGCTATCGAATGTTTATAAAAGTACTTACTGAATGGCGGCTGTTCGACACATCCTGACATTCAGGTTCAATATTGTAATAAGGGTGATAATGAACGTATTTGCAACTGGCTGTACTAAACTGGCATGATACACGTTCATTATATACGGTTTTGTTAAAAAAAATGGTTTGTTGCTGTTATGCAATATTGGCTTGAATTAGCTTTTGTGCTTGCACATGTGTATACAAATGTTGTCAGACGTTTACAAATAAATTTGAATTGATCTTCTGTATTTAAGTGTATTTTTTACTTAAAACATGTAAATTTGTGGCATATGGCAAACTAAGACTAAATTTGTCAAGTATTTTTTTGCACTGGAAAAATAATTGGATAAATTGATTTTTTCACATAAGTATTAATGTTCATAATTTAAACGCGCGTTTTTAATATCCATTTTCAGAATTCAAAGGCATCGAAATAGGCACTAGTGCTGACATTATTAATGACATTTAGGTGTTCCAAAAAACAAAATCGGAAGACGATATGCAAGTTGGATTAAAAAAATCAGAAAATAGCACGAAATCGCATTGTATGTGAATGAAATGAACATCTTGGGCTATGCAACTACCGTAAAATACAGACATATCTGCCTGAGAAAGTTAGTTATCCAGTACTGTAATGAAATCAAAGTGTTTTTGAAAGAATAACAGAAACAGATAGGGAATTTTGGATAAACACAAAGGTGCGTATAAGGCGAGAAAGAATTCGGTTCTGGGAATCACTGCTTACCGAGTGTTTTTGTCGTTGTGTCTTGTTCATGATCGTGTTTATAATCTGTCTCAGGTCTTGGTTCGTTTAGGGCACGTTGCATCTTAGTCTTACTGCGTTTAATAAGCGGCTGTGAAATCGGAATTTGATTGTGTATTCTGTTTGTAAATTCAACAAAATCTGTGAATGTCTCGCCATTGGGCTAACTAATAATGTATCTAAAATATAAAGACGAAACAGAACTTGATGACATTGGTTTATAGTTCGTGTAAGCCTTACTATATATCACTTGTCGGAAATCGTTACGTGCACAAAAGCAAGACAATAGCTATGATATTTATTCTTAAAATAAGAAACAAATATACCTTATGATTTTTAAAGGATTTGCACACACAAAAACAACAACACACGACTCATTACTGCATGAAATAATAAGAGTAAGTCAATCGCGTAATAATGATATATTGCGATATTCTATAATATAAGAGCTTATTGGTGCTTGATGAATATATTATGTATATACTGAACGTATATATATATTACTAGTAGCGGCAAATCCGATTAATTTAATTTGTGTTAATATCTTGTAAAGCTTTACCTAGGCTATATGGGATTTTATTCATTCATTTAAACACTATACGTTCAAAGCTGTAGGAAAGTGCATTGAACTTATCAAAATACATTAACGCTCAAATGGGATTTGTTAAGACATTCTAAAAGTATTTATGTTTGTGTACGGAACATTCAATAGCTTGAGTTTACGCTTTTTGAAATAAATTCGTCTCACGCATATATTTGCTCTCGCGATTAAACGTGTTTAAGCCATTTGGTGACTTTTAAAAGGTTAAAGTGTCTTCGGGTGTCCAGTATTCTTCTTAAACGTGAATGTGAAAATGAATACACATAGAATGTAAAACACTTATACAAAATAGCTTGAAAATTAAAATCGAGTGTACACCAAACTATATAAATAAACAATTAGCAAACATAATTTTGGTAAGTGAAATACATATTATAAATTAAATGAATATTTTTATTCGGAGTAAAATGATAAATAGTTTTTACTTGAGTAATCACCTTAATGTTTATTTATTCAACAATATAAAACTTTGACATCTTGTATCAAAAGCCATACTGTTTGAACAAATATGATTTCTCAGTTAAACAAAAATATTAACAATTTCTGTATCTCCCGACATATCTAGCATACGTAGGCGAACAAGTGTCCCGCACACAATGATTACTGATTGAGAAGGTCCCACGTTATGTCATGTTAAAGGTTAAGTGTTTAAACAAAAAAGCCATTTTATGACCCTATGCAATGGGCATATCACAATTAAATGGCAAGATATATTGCGCATATTTAACATAATAAAGTACATCCATTGAAATCGTCTTGAATTGCCGACTGTAGTTTACATTTGTTGAGAGTTGCAAATATATATTGTGTAATGTAGTAAATATATTCACGTAAGCCCTTTCCTTTTGTGACACTGTGTTGAAAATAAAGTCCAATTCAAATGTTGGATTGATTTCAATCAAACGGTCTCAGCCGACGATCCTTATGTAAATAAACATATGACATTTATATTAAATTAATCTTCCTTTAAAAAGAAATATGGACATTTGTCGTTTTTTTATCCAATCATATAACCTAATATATGACATTGTGAATGCATCATTGGCGATTTCGACATGCTATTATCTGTGTAACCGGTCGTGTCTATTTTGGATACAAAATAAATTGTGACAACAGATCCAACCGGATCCAACCTAACCCTAACCCACTACGGCAAACCTTAGGTGTATCCAATATTACAAAAAACGCATCCATTATAGACTCTATAGTGTAAGCCGCGCCTATAAACGCTTCTCCTAGCGCTTCTGCGCATGCTTCTGAAAACTATATTACACAGTGCTCTGCAAAGTGTTCAACAAAATTAATGAACATAATGTCCACACTAATATATAAAACTGATGCTCGAATATTTCTAATAATGCTGCTATACATAAGTCCACAAATGCATCTGCAAATGCAAGTTCTTGTACAAATGTTTTTATTATATATGTCTCCAAAGGCGTACACAGAAGTATAAACAATGCAGCTTCAAATACAAGATTGAATAAAACTACAGCTACTGCTGTTTTTATAGCTCCAAATGATTTAACAAGTGCTTCCGTAGTTAAGCCTTTATTGGGTTTAAATACAAAAAATAACTCTGCATAACTATGAATTATGCTGCTTCATAACCATAAAAGTAATCCTTGCTTTATTAAAATTGTTTTCCTTTAATTTACTTAGAAATTAGAAATTGCAAATGTGTCTGCATTACATTAGATATTGTATCTAGTAAATACTACCAAACGTATCACATTTCCATCGTTTATAAAAAGCCCACGTGTGCTAATTTGGTTGTTTATATCTATATCAGCAATCATGTGAACAGTAAAAACAAATGTTTACAAAATGCACGCCTTTTAAATTTAATGTAAATACGCATTAACTGCAATTTATATTTCATATATCGAGATCTTCATTGGTATTTAACTGCACTTTTGAAAATAAGCATTAACTGCAATTTACATTACATTTATCGAGATCTTCATTGACACTTTACTGCACTTCGTGTGTTGAATTATCTATTGCACTATCGGAAGAAAGAAATACCGCGGATTATAGAGGTCAAATCGCGCCGCGCAATATTATCTCTAATAGAGTAGTTGTATAGGGCATGTATCGAAGATTGTAATGTGAGTTTAAAGTTTTAAAATCATTTTCAACTTTTAATCAATAGTCAATTTAATCGCCAGCTGGCATTTGTGACACTCAAGTACAAGTATATATTGTCACTCCCTATCTATTAGTAACCGAAGTCTTTTTGGGATAATCATGTTTGTCTTTTTTGTCCTCATACGAATAAGATAACCATATATACCTTATCAGTGTTTTACATATGAACCCTCTCAGGCAAAACAGGCTTACTACATGTGCGTAAAGTGTCATTCCAGATTAGCCTGTGTAGTCCGCACAGGCTTAAAGGGACGACACTTTCCGCCCAGACTGTACTGGCCAAAATTTGAGACACAAGCATTTATCCGTTTTCTCGAAGCAAGGCTCAAATTTCTGTAAACGATTTTAAAATGTAAAACACCCTATATATTGTAATCGTTCGTTATTTTGTTTTTGATGGCATAGGCTTCTAATTTTCATTTCATTTCAATTCATGAACTACGCTTCATGGTGTTCAGTTTGAAGTCTGACATGTTAGCATCTTGTCTTGGCGGTGTTTTCCTATGGTGTTTGAGCGCACCTGAACACAACAATCTTATGAAGAGGTACTGGAATATCGTTATGTCCGTCACCTGTCTGTCCAAGCTTTAGTGCTTGCGTCCGTCAATATTGTTTAAGACATTTGCTGTTCTAAACCACTGGGCATAATTTGACGAACTTAATGGGAAAGTTCCTTAGCAGGGGTCATGCGTATACGAGAGCTGACTGTGTTTAAGTGAGGTTAGTTTGAACTGACGTACAACATGGCGTCGTTATCGTGATTTTTGTCAAGAAGTAGTATGTGCTTTTACCCGGTAAGCCACTTAATACTTATATTTCTTTTTGATAAATACACGCTGAACGTTTTTTTTTACTGCATGTTGTTTTCGTGTGCAAAGTCGTAGACGTCCAAAAGTTATTAAAGGAAAAACGTCCACACATTTGTTGTGAGGTGAAATTCGCTCTAATTTTAAATTCCATCCCACTCTTTTTCTATCTCTTTCCCAAGAGAAAGAAGTCCTGGAAACATATGGTATTTGACGGTTTTCCTTCAAAAACTTTTTTATTTAAAATAAATCTACGATCTTTAAACAAAACAAGTCGAGGGAAGTTGAAACACCGTAGCGCCAAAACGGAGTATTCATTTTAATGAATTATAAATAAAGTGGCTTACCGAGTGAAAACACATAGACAAACATTAAAACGACGCCATGTTGTAAGTCAGTTCCAAAAAACCTCACTTAAACACAGTCAGCTCCCGTATACGCATGCTCTCCTATTTTGGTTTAGGTGGTCCTCTATAAAAAGTGTTCGATTTGCTCTCGACACAGTCTCTTATGTGATATCCATTGAATCAATTGTTCCGAGACACAGGGCTTTCAAAATCAAATTTTATAATAAGTCGATTCATAATAAGGAATTTTGTCAATAACCATCTGTAAACACGCATTTAATCAAGGGTGTTTCGTGCAGACATGTATTAGCAATGAAAACTTTCTCTGATACATCTGTTAAAAGTGTACGTGTTTTATCATGTTATGTTTTTGGAAAATACACAAAAAAATGTATCGCCGTTGTCTGTAAACGACATCATCATGACAGTCAAATTAGTACTTCAACGCATTGATTCCGTTTTTGTAATGTTAAAAACCAGAGAGATGTTTGAACATTGATTATTGCTTTTGTAACTTAGGTGTCACTTTTAAATAGTATAATCGTTAAAACGGAGCGAGATATGCTTCTTTGTCAGACACACAGATGTGACAAGAAAATATTCGAAAGTGAGAAAATATATTTGATAATAAGTAAAAAGGTGATTTTTATAGTTTAAAATCGTCATCTGGTATCAGATAACACATAAACAATCGCGACCACAACCGTTCACAAACGGCTCAATACACTATTGCATTCACAAATGGAACATTTATAAGTTCGTTTTAAAAGGTTGTTCATCATTTGAAATATTACAATATAAGCTATTCATGGAGTACAGGGTGAAAATAAAGACAACCGTGGCGTTTGTTGACTCTCATTAAAAGTTAAAAGCACAGTTTCTAATCGCAATTCCACCAATAACATGGCATTGCTCCGATTACCTCGAGATAATCAATACTTTACAGAAAAGCTCGAGGAAAATGCACTCGCTAGTAATGTGGTACATCATGTTCTCCATTGTTCACTTTCAATTAGAAACGTTCGCCTTTTGTTATGCAGCACTCAAGTACTTTATAAATCTACACTATGGCTTTATTCAGTAAATTCAAAGGGTAAAAAGCTATTAAAATCAGTATGAACAAACTCAAAAATGATGCCGAACGTAAGACATCAAGAAAAACATTAAAATAATGAACTATGTCTTCTAAGTAGGATAACGTAAGCAGAAATTCTGATTCGTTTAGAAGAGACATCTTTTAAAAAGATATTCCATAAAAGCGGAAAGTGGCGTCCCTGGTAGGAATGTGCGGACTACACTGTCTAATCTGGGATGACCCTTTACGCGAATGTTCAGTTTTCCCAGAACATGGCTCAAGGAATTTACCAGAAACTGTGACCATGTTCAAAATCTCCGTTTGCAAAATTGTGATCAAGTACCATTCAATAGTAGTGAGGTCGCCGGCCGTAGTGTAGAAAATATGGTGTGCGACTAGCGACCCTGGGATCATGTGTTCCCTCTGTGGACGCGTTCTTTAGATCTCCCCAAAAGACACCAAATACTTGTCATACCAAGGAAACGGCCTGGAGTGTTTTAATAAGCATTAGGTTTTCAATAAAATCGAGCACAAAATTATTAGACTTTAATTAAAGGTTAGTTTTTTCTTTTCAGAC
Source organism: Dreissena polymorpha (assembly GCF_020536995.1). Taxonomy (NCBI): domain Eukaryota; kingdom Metazoa; phylum Mollusca; class Bivalvia; order Myida; family Dreissenidae; genus Dreissena; species Dreissena polymorpha. The sequence continues at coordinate 45,257,226 of NC_068361.1, read as the reverse complement.
GTCCTGATAGACATCGTGAGGAACTGCGCACTGGTAAGAAGCTTCGAAGATGACGTCATTATTAAGCAAGGAGAGAGGGGCGATAGGTAAGATAACTGATTGCTGTTTCCTACGTGACCTCCTCGGGTGCCGTATTCGCCAATAAATTCGTAGACTTCAAACTGAGATGGCATATGCACTATTGACAGCCAGCGTCTATTCAAACTCCTATGTCGCCATCTTGTTTGCCACGTGTTTACCTCCTCTGTGAATACAACCTCCGCGATGAGACAAAAACCTCGAAAGTATCATAGTTATAATACTTAGATACAATATGAATTCTTTGTAAAAATGAGTCAAACAAATATTTAGAATACTGCCCCTGTCCAGTACAGAGTACACAGTATTTATACTCTTTTAAAATTGTTAAATCATTTGTATTGGTACAGTCGAGTGTCTGTTCCCTTTTGAATGTAATGTAATGTTATGTCAAGTACGGATACTTATCAAGTGATTTTCGATAGGGTCTAAAGCTATATTTTGAAATTAGTTTGAACTTTTAAATCAAATGAAATAGAAATTATTGCAACACCTTAATAAAAAAAGTCACTTAAATTTGTTAATCAACAAGAATATTATTCTAATTAAATAATGTACATTCACCAGGGCCTTTGGTCTGCCTATATTTTCGTTTTGAAAAGGTACATGTAGCAAGCAAAGGCTAATTCTAATGCTATATATTAAATAATATATGTATTTATTGTGGAAACGTATTATTACTTTGCATAACCAAGAACAATTTACTTTGTAAACAATGTACGCTTATTTTGTCCACTTGGGCTTTTGGCCTTCTTTTTGTTAATAACACTTGAAACTTAAAAACTGTTGCAACGTATAATGGCCTATTTTATAAATGTATGGCTCAACAAAGAGTCACTCGAAAAAAAAATATCTGTACAAAATTTATATGTTACTTATTCAGGAATATAACGAGGCTACTCGTTTCTGTGTTTTTATCACTTTCTCGGAACAATTACCATGACATGATTGATCGCTGAATTTAATTGCATTTGTATTGTGGACAATGTAGCTATTTTGAAGATTTTTGGTAAGTAGCGCATGTTGGGTCATTAAGCGAACGTTGCGCTCTAATGCTTGTATGGTATGTCGTATATATGTATGCCGTTGTCTAACACGTTAGATACGAAGAACATTTTGTAAGATGTTTCAATTAAGTATTAAGTAGTCAATTCTTGGTAAAAAAAAAAAAATTTTACCTATCGTTATAGAGAATGTTAATATGTTTTATTTGGATTCTAAATAATTGTGTAAGAGTATATTTCAGAAAAAGTTCGTAACAATTGTATCCGATTATTTAAAACTATTTAAAACAGAAAATGCCTAAAAATACACCCACTTGAAAAAGCCCGAAAAACACAACTTATCAGAATGTTCTTGATAGTTCAATGATCATTATGTTCATGTATAACATGGTTTAAATCATCAAACTCGACTTCTGAATATAGCAAACACAACGGAGAACTATGGTAGGCCGTCAAACGTTAACGCTCACGTAAAAAGAACGTCAGTCATGGCCACGTGTTTAACTATTTTAACTCACTGATTGTCATCAAAACGATCACTTACTTCACTCTTTTACCGTCGTGAAATAACACCTTTGTAAGAAAACTGTAATAAATCATTGTGTCACAAATAAATTTAACCAATAAATACTGTCAAGTTAACGTGAATGTGTTTTGCGTGTATTTACGTTTGTGAGTATGTTCACAATAACCTTAGACTGTTTGATTTCAAACACTACCAAATCCAAAGTATATGTAGATAATAACTAAATTTTAATCTAATGTTACTACACTTAGTAATAGTAAAAACTGGTATCAATAATGTTACAATCATGTTTTGTATAAAGCATGTGTACCTTTGCAACTTTGAAATTTCTTAATTAAAATTATCAATATCACATCTGGAGACATTATGCATTTTTAAAATAAGAAAACGCATAAAATATTGTGTTATTTGTTTAGAAGTATTATTCTCACTCGAATGATCATTTTGGCTCAGGTACTACATAAAAGTACCCTATGTACTCTGAGGTATACTCTAAAGTTCCCGGACTAACGCAAATATGCTTAAACGTACCCCAAAGCATGACCGGATGTCTCAACGCGTATATCCGTACCCGTGTTGTACCCGTGGTACATTGTAGTAGACTAACGAGTACCCGGGGTACTTAAAAAAATTTCCTGAGCCGACAACGACAAGTTTAGTGTGATTCTCTGTTATAACATTAAATGTCGATGTACCCAACAGTTTCTACATCATCCTAAGGGGTTCGGTCAGCGTGTTTATTGACCCTAAGATGACGGGAGAAGGCGTGGATGAATCCACCGCTAGAGCGTCTGCGGCAGCAAAACGGAAGTCGGTAAAAAAGCTCCCCAAAGCTCCTGAATCGGAAGTCTCGATTCTGAGCGGGATGGAAAAGGCGTCAGGTGACCTACAACTTATTCTAATTATTGATGTTATTGCTTATCGAGAAATGTTCATCTTCATTGTTTCTACTGCAGTTTTACAGAATCATTTTTTTCCTAGTGGGTTAGCCCATAGTATATGACCCGCGTCAGGTAAAAAGCGGTCTTACGCGCTCTGTGGCCAGCGTACCTCTATACCAGCTAGGTAGCTTGTACGGAGGTTTGCAAGCTTAATAGCGCATTAGACCCATTTATTGCCTGACGCGGGTCATGTGATTTCACGACTGTCTAGTCTACAAGATATTTTACACTTAATAGAGGGATTCGAGTTAACTCTTAAGCTCTAAAGCTTATAGGCTTTAAAATAAATGACATGTCATTTACTGTTTGCTTCCCACATTATTAAACTATGATTTAGCTGAAAATATTTATGTTAAATCAGCAAGACAAAATTGTGTGTATGTAATAAAAGAAAATCGCTTTTCTAGATTCGCTCAATATGCTTGTTTAAAAAACAACAACCAAATTTTGTCATTAAAACAGTTTGTAGTCTGATTTGGGTCCGAACAAGTAAAGATAATGTTTGAAACACTTTCCTTTTCGATTGCAATCTATTTTGTTATGATACATCCCTGTATGAAACAAGACTAACGACATTAACACCCTTTTCAATCATATCAAACTTAAAAAAAAATGAACATCTAATAAAATAAAAATATTGTCCTTTTGAAGTGACGTCAGTAGAGGTGCATGACGTAACCTTACATAAAACAGAGGCGAAATATGTGTCAGACCAAGAGGATGCCGACACTGACTCGGAAATGACGAAGAAACCGACGAAATTGCTGGCGCCTCTAGATCGAAATAAATTCGGAAAATTTATAATGAAATACGGTAACGAGACACGCTTGAATTTCTTCCACTGTTTATGTTTTTTTTTAGATATATGTCAATTGAAGATTACATTTCCTTAAGTCGGATTTATATTTGCCATGCAAATGATTGCATACGATTGCATACTCAATGCTATTGACGTAAACTCATTGGACAAATTCTATTTTTTGACTAACATAAATCGATATATGTTCATCTACTGATTAAGTGTGTGCTAAAATTCAAATAACGGTAAATCATGAGTTTCCAGCATTGTTATTGATTCAATGGAATTTTCCTTTTTTCATTACCCCTACAGTTTTAATCTAAAGCAAACGGTGAAACAGGTGGTCTTCTGTGGAGCTTCCACCTGCCCATACAGCGTTTCATTCAGACTAGCATATTTACGGAATACCGTAAGTGCCATCGTGGTAACACATTAAAATCTAGAGGGCGACAATGCGATAGCACGATGGCGACAATGCGACGATACCATCGCGACAGTACGATATAACTATCGAATTGTCACCATCATACTATCGCGTTGTCGCATTGTCGCCATCGTAGTATCGTATTGCCGCCATCGTACTATCGCGTTGTCGCATTGTCGCCATCGTACTATCGCATTGTCGCTATCGTACTATTGAATTGTCGCCATCGTATTATCGTACTATCGCATTGTCGGCCTCCGGATTTTAATATTTAACTACGATGGTCGTTACGGTATTCCGTAAATATTCGTCCACTCATTTTCCCGTCTGTGTTGGAGTTCCTTGTATTCCTGGAGGATGCGTTCAGTCGTGTGTTCGGCTTATCCAGATAAGCATTTTGGAAACGGCGCGAGATGGAATCTCTTGTACCTATGGGGGTTTACTTATGGAATTGTTCCGTGAACGCAGTCGTAACACGATCACCAGGGGCCGTTTCATCAAACATTATCCAACAAATTTAGAAAACGATACGAATTTCAATGAGACTTTATTTTTAAAGACCGAGGCTTATTTTTTGCTAATGTCCAGTAAAATCATATATTTCAACATTGTCTTACCCATTGCTTATATCTTGCGGAGGTATTTACCAACAGCGTGTATATGTTAAGTTTTAAATTTTCAGTCGTTAATGAAGGTTATCGTACGATCTTTGATGAAACGGCCTCAGAACAAATCTGCACAAGTGATTGTATCTGCTTTCTGGCTGTTTAGTTGTGAACAGGCAATTGTTGACGGTATCGATTTCCTGGAGACTGAACCTTTTTCCATGTTGGTATTCTTTCGCTCCCAGCTCTGCTATTCGGTCTGCCTCATAATTTATGTGTATTTCGCTGTGAGAGGGCCTCTAATCGAGTACGATTCTGCAGCACTTGATTGATTGTAGTAGGGAGGCAACAGGTATTAAAAATATATTAATCGGTTAAAATTGTATTGTAACCGATCAACCACCGGTTAACTGAACAGCCTTAACAAGTAAAAATGCTAAATTATACGTTAAAACTGTCATATCGGTCGTACATGTTCTCTCGCTTGCATTGATAAAGTAAGCAGTTTGTCGAGCTCAAAAAGTAAAATCGTACGATATATTTCATGACAAATGCATATTTAAAAAAACATAAGGTTAACCTTTTCCTAATAATGTTACCGGTTAACTTATCATTCCGGTAGGTTAATAGATTAATCGGTTAACCTAGTTTGTAGTGCTACAGTGAGGTGAGAGAGGCAGTTCGTTGACTGTTGCGACTTCCAGAACTGACGAGGCCTCTCTTAAGAAACACTAATATACTTACCTAAGTAAACTACTTGGAGTTAATTCCATCCGTACAGAGAACGCAGATTAAAGATCCGAGGATGAAGAGAACGAACTGTTCAAAAAAAGTATTGCACTGCCGTGTCGTTCTATGATCATTCTATTGTGCAGAGGTCAATTGGGTAAAGCGGTCGTCATGGTCCCATGACAGTCCGGTCAAGTTCACTATATACATGTAGGAGTCTTTGTCCACTGTGCAGCTGATGTTTTCAGAATGGAACAATGCCTCTATCTGAGCGCTTTCGTTTGTGCAGTAGATTCCCGTTTGGTATAGCTTCCGCCTTCCACTGTCCGACTGCGTTATGCACAAACGCTCCAGCTTTCCCCTACATGTATTCACACTGCTTTCCGAACTATGATATTTGCGCAACGTTTATGCATGTTTCAACGGTAAAGAAACTAACGGACGTCTTTGATTTCTTTCTTTCACAATATATGTTCTGAAACTTAATAACATCTTGTATAATACATCAAGCTGCCCGTTGATCCCAGTGTATATGCTCTTCCTCTCAAACCTTCAAACCCATCTTCTTCTTCCATGTGATTTACAAATCTTACTCTGGAGCATACACGTACATTCTTCATTTACAAGGTGATCGTAAGAGTGCAGTTAAAAAGATAAAACCTTAAATATTTATAATAATGTACAGTCAGGAAGGTTCAATTTATGAATAAGAGGCCTGCCAGTCCTTCCCTGAATGACACAGGAGTCTGTAGAACTGTTAGGTGCTTTGGTAGCTGATTCCGCAATCGAGCGGATGAAGAAAGATGAAGAAAGAGTGACGGTATGTGTCTGTTCTGCAGTATGGTATCCAGTTACGGACCACTGCACCATTCTTGTCTTCTAGTCCATGTACTCGTGTAGATGTGATCGATCGCCGGAGGAGATCGGTCGCTGGAATGTCGAGAAGACCATAGGTGATCCGATACATCATCAGGAGTTTTGAGTGCTGGCCGCGAAGTTCTAGGGAAGGTAGCTCAAGGTCTGCGATTATCTGGCTAGTGCTGCTTGTGGTCCTGTAATTGCCTGTGATGAATCGCGCTTCTGTTCGCTGCACCGCCTCGAACTGCTGGATACATGTCTGTGTGTGAGGGCCCCGAGCTGCTGATGTGTGGTCGAGGGCAGGTCTGACTAGTGATTTGTAGCACTGCAGCTTTATGTCTTGATGGCAGCTGGAGAGGTTTCTGCGGAGGAAGGCGAGGGAGTTATTGGCAGACTTAGTGCAGCTGTCCACATGTGGTTTCCAGGAAAGATCGGTGGCAAGCGTCCCGCCTAGGTATTTTCCTGTCTTGGCTAAGGCTAGTTGGTGCCCTTGGATGTTGTAGTCTGCTTGTATTGGGTGTCGCTCTCTTGTTATACTCAGTACCTCACATTTGTCTGGAATGTAGGACATCTTCCAAGTTGTTTCCCTCTCTTGGATGGCTTTGAGGTCATCCTGTAATATCTGTGCATCCTCTGGAGACTTGATTTTTCTGTACAGGAAAATGTCAACCGCGAAGAGCCTTGTTGTGGGTTTAACTATGGAGGGCATGGCATTGATGTACACCAGGAATAGCATGGGTCCTAACACCAAGCCTTGAGGAACACCCATTGTCACTGGTACTGGGTTTGACTGTACACCCTGTACCTGGGTTTGACTGTATACCCTGTACCTGTTGACTTCGGTTTGATAGGAAGCTTCTGATCCAGGTGAGTATGTTTCCACTGATGCCGTAATGCTTCAGTTTCACAGCCAGGTGTTCGTGTGCGACCATTTCGAACGCTTTGCTAAAGTCGAGAAAGATGGCGTCTGTCTGCTCACGTTATCAAGAGCTGCCGAAAGATCATGTAAGGTCAGAAGAAGCTGTGTCTCACATTACCGGTGCTTTCGGAATCCATGCTGTGAGTCTGACGATATGTTCAGGTCTTCCATATGCTGCATTATCTGGCTGTGCATGATATGCTCCATGACTTCACAGCAGACTGAGGCGCGGAAGATAGGCCTGTAGTTGGCAAGTGTGCTTTTGTCGCCCTTCATGAATATGGGAGCCACCAATGCCTGCTTCCAGTCATCAGGCACGCAGGCTTGTGACAGAGAGGCCTGAAAGATGAGGGTCAACAAAGGTGAGAGTTCACTTGCAAATTCTTGAATGAACCTTGTAGGGATGGCATCAGGTCCTGTTGCCTTGTGTGGGTTCAGGTTCCACAAGAGTTTGTGTACGCCCTAAATTCCTATGTTGAAGGTTGCCATTGATGGGTATGGTGTTCCGCTCATCTTTGGAATGTTACTTGGGCCCTCTTCTGTGACTACACTTGCAAACTGCTCATTCCAGATTGCAGTCTTAGACATAGGGTCGTTATGCAGGAGACCTTCATGTTCAGGGGGGCAATACCACTGCTGTCACATCTTCCTGTTTTGATAAAGGAATACATCTTCTTAGGGTTGCGATCTTCAAATACAGTATCGCTGATGTATGTGTTGTATGCCCGTCTGCACTCGTATTGGACTCTCTTTTGCAGCTGTTTACATCGGGTAAGATCTTCTGGTTTCCCTGTATGTTTGGATCTCCTGAGGGCCCTCTTTTTTGTCTTGATAGGCACTTGATCTTTCGATTCACCCAGGGTTGGTTGTAACGTTTTGTTGCACATTTTGATGGAACATGTTTTTCTATGGTGTTAATACAGAACTGCTAAAATTCTTTCTAAAGAGTGTTGATGTATGTATCCGAGTAATGTCTGTTGAGGAATATGTCACGAAATTCGCCAATAGTTGAGTGAGTGGTAGCAAGGTCAGCATGGTTCCAAAGCAGAATCTTTCTTTGAGGTGGTTTGGATCAAGGAACACGTGTTGAGGCCTGCACAAATACAATGTCGTGGTCACTGACGCCTGGGACTGGCTTGATCTTCTCCAACCGTGATGGCCCATTTGTTATAAAGAGGTCGAGGATGTTGTTACCTTTTATTTGGAATGTTACGCACTGTTCTGCCCCTAAATCAGCAACGATGGCAAGAAATGTTTGGTTGGTCTTGTTAGAGTACGAGTTACCGTGGTATTGATATTGCAATCGATGTCTGGCAGGTTGGTGTCGCCAGCAATCCATATTATAGCATCTGATTACTGAACATACTTGAGCCTCGCTAATCAGGGACGACACGTCCCGCCTAAATTGGATTTGTGCTAAGAAGAAACTTTATATAAACGAAAATATTATTTAAAGTGTCCTCCCTGATTAGCTTGTGTAGACTGAGAAAGATAATCTGGGAAGACACTTTACGCACATCAATTTAACCCCCTTTTCACAGAGTGAGGCTTATTCTGGGTTTTTCCTGTTACATCAACCTAACGGTGTATGGTCCAAGTCCCAGATTAGCTTAACATTCCGTTCGTCCTCTGACTTTGTATGTCTGCGCTCAATATGTAGGCACACCAGGAATAGGGGATTGAGCATGAACTGATAAAACTGTGGGTTCTGCTTAGCAGGTGCATATCAGATATAGAGATTATTTGTTCATGTCAGTGTAAGATCGTTTGTTATTTCACGAGTGATCATAGAAAATATATTATTTGTCTATGATCACGAGTGAAATAACAAACGATATTACACTGACATAATGAACACATTTGATGTTTCTTTTTATGCCCATTTTTCAAGAAAATATTTAACAACTGTTTCCCTTTCGCTGAGAAGTTACCCTTTTTTCGGAGTTTCTCCAATGTCGTGACTCAATACATTTCAAAACACAAAATGACGTCGTTAGTGTGTCGAAATGACGTCATTATACCATCGAAATTCTCCATTTAAACTCTTTTACAGTGTAAATAAACGTCGAAAAAGCATATAATTCAAAGAAAAATTGTTGGATTCGGTGGAATGTCGATTTTAATTCAGTCGTGATCATAGAAAATATACATACAATTATTTATGATAATCTAAAAATAGAAAAAGGAGTTCCGAAAATGTGTTCTATTCACCGTTGAAAAGAACAATTTGTTTATTTTCACTGTTGTTATTTCACTGCAGAAATGTCATATTTTATCATTAGATGTAAAAGAAATAATAGTTCCTTAGAAGAGCCCAAATCTTCTTGGGTCAATGAATCATTGTGTTTTTGATTTCCGACCAGCGATCCAGAGGTGACGGGTTGATCCACAATGTGTTTTTCTTTTTTAATCTCCCTAATGACACCACATAATTATTCTATCTCTCGAGAACAATCACAATGATACACGTTGGTATCTGCTAAACATAAGTATAACAGATAAAATAGTTTTGCTCCCAAGCCCAAATGCATTTTGGATTTGAGAGATCAAGGTGGCTTTTTCTGCGAGTTATCTCTCATGAATAAGAACACGTTCCGTAACGCCGCCGTGGTCACTTATAAAACTGCGGTATATTCTTAATATTTGCATATCACATAAAATAAGTGTGCACCTTATCCCACAATGCGCGTTTGATTTCACTGTTTCATTATTTCACAGGCCAGGGTGGAGCTTTTGGCGAGTTGGCCCTCGTGAACAAGGACACGTTTCGTAACGCCACCGTGGTCACGGATGAAGACACGGATCTCATGGTGATCGACCAGGAACTCTTCGACAGGTCGTTAAAGGTCTGAACAAGCGCTCATATTACAAACTTTCATTAAGTCAATATTCTTACTCAACTTCAAGTTTTTTTTTGCAATATGTGTGCTGAGTTTGACAATAATGCTCAACTTGGTGTTTACATAAGTTTTGTTAGCTTTGAGTCTGACTAAAGTGATTGTATAAAACTTGATTATACAGGCCTACTTACAATCGAACTACTTTTCTGTACACACGGGACTACTTTATAGCGAACTATTTTTCCATTTAGGTTACATTCCACTAAATAATTCCGAAACTATTTATAAAGATTTCATTTTCTCCTCGGATTTAAAAGCGATTTAGCGATCACATCCAAGCATTTTGTGATTATTTTTTGTATTGTTTGTGTATATGCACCACTTTGGTGCATTTGATTGAGAATTACGTTGAAAGAAGAACGTTTGGATGCGTTCATTGGTGAACGGGGCTTTTGTCCAAATTTCACTTCCGGAACTTCGAAGTTGCTTGCCTTTGGGCGAATGTTACTTTCTTAAAAGTTCGTAAACCTTGTATTTTTGACAGAATTTATTGACAGAGGACACAGTTATTTTTAAAACCATACCGGTCTTACACCATTTGAAGTATATGAATTACAAGAACAATTCGAAAGATCGAAGTTTAATAATGGGGCCGTATGGGAAATGGAAACGGAGTTAGTATTATCAAAATTTTATGGGACTACATTAAACCGAACTATTTTCTCCGCAGGCGGAGCAAGAGGCAAAATACGCGGAGATCCGGGAATTCATCGAAACGAATTCTTTTTTCAAAGACATGAACGTGAAGTTGAAGAAGCTGCTAGAAATGAGCATCAGGAAGGAACGCTACATTTTCGACACTAACATTGTACGCCAGGGTGACCCTGTCGAGGGGTTGCATTTTATTATCAGGTATTAAAACAGCCCATGAAAGTAATTGGACGCATTTTGTGTAAGATGTTTAACATTTTTTTCATTTTTCAGTCAATAAAGAATGATGTCGAATAAGCAATAATGTTTTAATTCATCATCGCACCTCTTTTTGTTCCGTACATCTCAAACTTATTTTCGGCATCTGGAATCCTTGCATACCCCGGAATATATTATTTTCGGACAAACATGAACATAATTTGCCCTCAGAAGGTGAAAACGTTTGAATGAGAATACCTTACCAATATTCTGTTTACGCAACGGCAGAGCCAATATCTTCATCCAGAATTCTTTACATAATTGTTTTATGGAAAAATCATGAAAGTCTTGCCCTTATTAAGTTTAAACGTTTTAGCAAGAAATCAATAACAATATTATCTTTCCGAAGAGGAGCGTAATATTTTCGACATATATGTCATACCACCCCAAGAGTGAAAACATTTAAAATCATTTGGTAAAACTGCCTTACCAATGTTCTGTTCCCGCAGCGGAAGTGCCAACATCATCATCCAGCCTAAGAAGCATCCGGGCCAGTACCCGCAACTATGGCCCTTCGAGGCGGGCGTCGACCAGATAGCCATGGAGTTCGAGCATCTCCGGTAAGCCAGGGGATAGTACTGAAGTCCGCACTGGCTAATCAGGGGCGACACTTACCGCCTTAAATGTATTTTCGTTAAGGAGAGACTTCTTTAAAACGGAAAATACCATTGAAGCGGGCAGTGTCTGCCCTGGGACTCACATGCATTACATCCCGTTTTCACAGAACGCGATCCCAAAATAATTGCGTCCAGTAGCACCTGTTGCCATTCGAGGCAGACGTCGACCAGAAAGCCATGGAGTTTAAGCACTTTTTGTAATAAAGACTAAATTGGTCGTTGCCGTCTTAGATAATACTTAAAGTATACTATAACGTACCCGGGGTACTGAACATATACTAAAAAGTACCATGGAGAATAATTGGATGCCTTTAAGCGTATATACCGTCCCCAGGGTTTCTTGTAGTACACTTAGAGTACCCAGGCTGCTTTTAAGTTGTACCTGAGCAGACAACAATCATAGGCGCGTTAGCAAGGGGACACAAGTAGACCGTGAAGTTATCGGAAATGATAACTGAGCCTCGATCTGTGTAACGGGGTTAAATGTGCGTAAACTGTCGTCTCAGATTAGCCTGTGTAGTCAACGCAGGCTGATCCGGGAGTCACTTTCCGTCTGTATTGTTTGTTTTTTCGTACAAAGGAAATATCTTATTAGCGGAATCTAATTACAGCGAAAAGCATAGCCCCTGATAAGCCCGTGCGGACTTACCTAACAGGACAATCTGGGTTTACAGCATGCGAAATGAATTTTGACCCGTTTTCGCAGACCGAAAAATGTTTATAGATAAAGCAATATATCACTGAAATACCTCATAAACTTTGGAATACGCACATGCTAGCCTGATAACCGCCAAGAAAATAATGGTCCACAGCGGTGTTATCCATCCACTCATCTCAAAACAGTGACATAAAGTAACTCAAATAGAGAAGTCGAGGGTGCCACCTTAACGTAGTAAGCTTGATGTAAGTTAATTATGGATAAAATCATAAAAAATGTCAATCTCAAATCAATTTTTGCTGACAAAGATAATTTCATGGTCGTAGTTTTATATGCAATAATTAGATGTACATCAATGTAATTATCTATGGTGATGATCTAATATTAAATCAATACATGCACATCGGTTAAGTAATACACATTTGTATGTTTAGATTTATGCAATTTACGCACTTTTGATAGACCATCTTCTTTGCAATGATCAAAACGTTTTGTTGAATCATGTTATAATACAATTATTTCATAAACAAGCGAACGAAGGAGAAAATAGTAAGTTTTGCAATTGAAAGCAACTTTCCATAAATGAGAAACGGGATTGGTAGCGCTATTTTTACAGTGAATTTATTATTTTAAACAACAAGAATAAAAAAGAAAAATGGTCTTGCACTTCGCTTGATGTTTGCATTTGTATTTTCATAGAATGCTCTATTTTGCTCAAAAAAACATGATTTGTATGTTTCAATGGCAAGTTGCTTTCATTCGCAGAGTTTAGTATAGATTTTTGTTTATAAGATACTTTTGTGTTATTATAATTATTTATAAGATACTATTTTGGTATTATAATTATTTAGTGCTTAACATTGCACATACCATGTTTTAATTTGTGCATGTTTATAAGTTTTAGAAGACAGCACACAATAATGTCCACCGCTTGGAACCAAATAATTTAGTTGTACAGTGGGTGTAATCACGTGATAGTCAAGATGGTGACGTCAGTTCCGAGGTATTTTTCGACGTTTTATATCATAAATACTTGTTTTAATTTGTTAATGACTCACACGTTCTAGCCATATCTAGCCATACCAGCAAGAAAGTTACTTGCGTTTATTTCATATCAATATGCGCCTTATATCTCGACTTTACTCGCTGCAAAATTTTTAGGCGCGATAACCAAATTAACCACTAAGAAAATTCGCGGGAAGTAAAGTCGAGATATACAGCGAATTTTATGAAGAAACTAATGCGTATCATCTTTTACAGATATGGCTGGAAAGTGATAGTCATTTAAAATTAAACAAAAGTAATAAAGTGTATAAATCGGCGAAAAATAACAGTTTTGGCATGGACGTCGCCACCTTGACTATCACGTGATTACCTCCTCTGGTTATAGAAGCACACACTATAGTGTCCTATTCAAATTCATGACTTCCTTAAAACGTTTGTTTGTCTTTTTTTTAAATTAGTGTTTATTTATTTTAAAATAGAGGTAAATGATATGTTTGCAGTGACGCTGTGTGTGTGTTATTTTTTCAAAGAAACGCTTACCTTTTAAGATTTGCACATATGAAGTATTTTTTATTTCTTTTTATTTAATAGTGTTTTTTTAAAACGTATTTGGTTGGTTTTTAACCAAGTGCGTGTTAGATCCAAATGGTTTTTATCCTTAAAGACGTATTTTGACTTCAGCCTTTTAACATAAAAAAAAATCATATATCTAGCACAAAACGAAAAAGTAATGTAAAGGCTAGTTTTAAAGATTTTTTTCCGAAAAAATAGGTTAAAGATTATAAATGGCACAATATAAAACGTATTATATAAAGAGCGATGTTTAATTAAGCTTTTCTTTAGAACATACCGGAGTGATAATTAATCGCCCATTATTTAACATTGAATAAATACTTAGTGTATTAACCTTTAATTCACAAATCATATATCTTATATTTGTATTATAATTTTCAGCAAACTTCCGGATGTTGTTTTGCTTTACTGGTCGATAGACTAGATAGATAAACAAAACTTTTGTATGGGCCTTCCTCTGTGAAAAGGGGGTGAAATGCATGTACGTAAAGTGCCAGTCCGCACTGCCTAATATGCGAAGCCACTTTCCCAGCAACTGTTTTTTTTTCCTAAAAGTAGGCTCCCTTAAAAGTAACATAAATACTCAAATTCAACGAATAATTCGCAAAATATTTCGTAAAATAAAGTTTAACCATACAATACAGTGTTTATTTAAGCAATAGCCGAAATTTCGAATCTATATGTGGTGTGGTAACATAGATTTAACGAGATACACCATGCATGTTTTTTTTTTCTGCGACAATATGTTCCATGTTAATTTCCCGCCACGATATCCGAACATTTACGAGCGAACACGAGATTGGCTTAGAGCAGCGCCTAAGAACGACGTATTCTTGAGAGGTAAGTCGTGCTTCCGAAGCTGCCGAAGCCAATCTCGCGTCTAGCTTTGACATTTTAGCTATTGCTATAAGGAACATCTATTTTTTATGTGTTAACTTCATGTTTCGAAATATTGAACAAAATATTCGTTTATTGTGAGTGTTTATGGGCTTTTAAACGAAAACTACCATAAAAGCGGTAAGTGTTGTCCCTTATTTTCCTGTGCGGGCTGCGCAGGGTCATCTGGGGTGATTCTGTACGAACATGCATTATGTCCCTTTTTCCTGTAGCTAGGCTCATACTAAAAAACAACAAATCTAATCACAACCATGTGCTCATACTCAGCGAAGCGCGTCGCGCTGCGATCCTCCGGAAGTACGAGGATCCGTCCGTGTGGGACACGAAACCGGAAGACCTGGTGATCCGCAGAGAGCAGGGGTACGCCGCCATCGAGAAGCACATGAAGGAGAGCCACATAAATCTGTGTTCTGTGCAGAGCAAGGAGGTGCTGGGGGATATCGAGACTCTCTGTAATCTGGGGTTAGTTTTACAGCGCCATTATAATAGTCTGGTAGGAATATGGGCTCAAATCTGTGTTCTGTGCAGAGCAAGGAGGTGATGGGGGATATCGAGACGCTCTTAAATCTGGGGGTAGTTTTAGAGCGCCATTTTAATAGTCTATTAGGAATATGGGCTCAAATCTGTGTTCTGTGCAGAGCAAGGAGGTGCTGGGAGATATCGAGACGCTCTTGAATCTGGGGTTAGTTTTACAGCGCGATTAAAATAGTCTTGTAGGAATATGGGCTCAAATCTTTGTTCTGTGCAGATCAAGGAGGTGCTGGGGGATTTTGAGACGCTCTTGAATCTGGGGTTAGTTTTACAGCGCCATTATAATAGTCTGGTAGGAATATGGGCTCAAATATGTGTTCTATGCAGAGAAAGGAGGTGCTGGGGGATATCGAGACACTCTTAAATCTGGGGTTAGTTTTACAGCGCCATTATAATAGTCTGGTAGAAATATTGGCTCTAATCTGAGTTCTTAGCAGAACAAGGCGTGCTGTAAAATATAGAGATTCTCTTGAATCTGGGGTTAGTTTTATAGTGCCATTATAATAGTCTGGTTGGAATATGGGCTCATATCTGTGTTCTGTGCAGAGCAAGGAGGTGCTAGGAGATATCGAAACGCTCTTTAATCTGGGGTTAGTTTTACAGCGCCATTGTAATAGTCTTGTAGGAATATGAGCTCAAATATGTGTTCTGTGCAGATTAAGGAGATGCTGGAAGATATCGAGACTCTCTTAAATCTGGGGTTAGTTTTATAGCGCCATTATAATAGTCTGGTAGGAATATGGGCTCAAATCTGTGTTCTGTGCAGATCAAGGAGGTGCTGGGGTATATCGAGACTCTCTTGAATCTGGAGTTAGTTTTACAGCGCCATCATAATAGTCTTGTAGGAATATGGGCTCAAATCTGTGTTCTGTGCAGAGGAAGGAGGTGATGGGGGATATTCAAACTCTTTTGAATCTGGGGTAGTTTTACAGCGCAATTTTTATAGTTTTGTAGGAATATGGGCTCAAATCTGTGTTCTGTGCAGAGCAAGGAGGTGCTGGGGGATATCGAGACGCTCTTGAATCTGGGGTTAGTTTTACAGCGCCATTATAATAGTCTGGTAGGAATATGGGCTCAAATCTGTGTTCTTAGCAGAGCAATGGGGTGCTGGGGGATATCGAGACGCTCTTGAATCTGGGACTTGTTTTACAGCGCCATTATAATAGTCTGGTAAGAATATGGGCTCAAATCTGTGTTCTGTGCAGAGCAAGGAGGTGCTTGGAGATATCGAGACGCTCTTGAATCTGGGGTTAGTTTTACAGCGCCATTATAATAGTCTGGTAGGAATATGGGCTCAAATCTGTGTTCTTAGCAGAGCAAGGAGGTGCTGGGAGATATCGACACGCTCTTGAATCTGGGCTTAGTTTTACAGCGCCATTATAATAGTCTAGTAGGAATATGGGCTCAAATCTGTGTTCTTAGCAGAACAAGGAGGTGCTGGGAGATATCGAGACGCTCTTGAATCTGGGGTTAGTTTTACGACGCTATTATAATAGTCTGGTAGGAATATGGGCTCAAATCTGTGTTCTGTGCAGAGCAAGGAGGTGCTGGGAGATATAGAGACGCTCCTAAATCTGGGGTTAGTTTTACAGCGCCATTATAATAGTCTGGTATGAATATGGGCTCAAACCTTTGTTATGTTCAGAGCAATGAGGTGCTGGGGGATATCGAGACGCTCTTGAATCTGGGGTTAGTTTTACGGCGCTTTTATAATAATCTGATAGGAATATGGCGTCATATATGTGTTCTTAGCAGAGCAAGGAGGTGCGGGGGGATATCGAGACTCATTTGAATCTGGGGTTAGTTTTACAGCGCCATTTTAATAGTCTTGTAGGAATATGGGCTCAAATCTGTGTTCTGTGCAGAACAAAGAGGTGCTGGGAGATATCGAGATGCTCTTGAATCGGGGGTTAGTTTTGCAGCGGCGCCATAATAATAGTCTGGTAGGAATATGGGCTCAAGTCTGTGTTCTGTGCAGAGCAAGGAGGTGATGGGGGATATAGAGACGCTCTTGAATCTGGGGTTAGTTTTACAGCGCCATTATTATAGTCTGGTAGGAAAATGGGCTCAAATCTATATTCTTAGCAGAGAAAGGAGATGCTGGGAGATTTCGAGACGCTTTTGAATCTGGGGTTAGTTTTACAGCGCCATTCTAATAGCTTCTAGAATGTCGGTTCGAATCTGTGTTCTTAGCAGAACAAAGATGTGCTGTGGGATATCTAGACTCTCATAAATATGGGGTTAGTTTTACAGCGCCATTATAATAGTTTGGTTGGAATATGGACTCAAATCTGTGTTCTGTGCAGAGCAAGGAGTTGTTGGATGATACCGATACGCTCTTGAATCTGGGGTTAGTTTTACAGCGCCATTATAATAGTCTGGTAGGAATATGGGCTCAAATTTGTGTTCTTAGCAGAGCAAGGAGGTGCTGGGAGATATCGAGACGCTCCTGAATCTGGGGTTAGTTTTACAGAGCTATTATAATAGTCTGGTAGGAATATGGGCTCAAATCTGTGTTCTTAGCAGAGCAAGGAGGTGCTGGGAGATATCGAGGCGCTCTTGAATCTGGGGTTAGTTTTACAGCGTCATTATAATAGTCTTGTGAAAATATGGGCTCAAATCTGTGTTCTTAGCAGAGCAAGGAGGTGCTGGGAGATATCGAGACGCTCTTGAATCTGGGGTTAGTTTTACGACGCCATTATAATAGTCTGGTAGGAATATGGGCTCAAATCTGTGTTCTTAGCAGAGCAAGGAGGTGCTGGGAGATATCGAGACGCTCTTGAATCTGGGGTTAGTTTTACAGCGCCATTATAATAGTCTGGTAGGAATATGGGCTCAAATCTGTGTTCTTAGCAGAGCAAGGAGGTGCTGGGAGATATCGACACGCTCTTGAATCTGGGCTTAGTTTTACAGCGCCATTATAATAGTCTAGTAGGAATATGGGCTCAAATCTGTGTTCTTAGCAGAACAAGGAGGTGCTGGGAGATATCGAGACGCTCTTGAATCTGGGGTTAGTTTTACGACGCTATTATAATAGTCTGGTAGGAATATGGGCTCAAATCTGTGTTCTGTGCAGAGCAAGGAGGTGCTGGGAGATATAGAGACGCTCCTAAATCTGGGGTTAGTTTTACAGCGCCATTATAATAGTCTGGTATGAATATGGGCTCAAACCTTTGTTATGTTCAGAGCAATGAGGTGCTGGGGGATATCGAGATGCTCTTGAATCTGGGGTTAGTTTTACGGCGCTTTTATAATAATCTGATAGGAATATGGCGTCATATATGTGTTCTTAGCAGAGCAAGGAGGTGCTGGGGGATATCGAGACTCATTTGAATCTGGGGTTAGTTTTACAGCGCCATTTTAATAGTCTTGTAGGAATATGGGCTCAAATCTGTGTTCTGTGCAGAACAAAGAGGTGCTGGGAGATATCGATATGCTCTTGAATCGGGGGTTAGTTTTGCAGCGGCGCCATAATAATAGTCTGATAGGAATATGGGCTCAAGTCTGTGTTCTGTGCATAGCAAGGAGGTGATGGGGGATATAGAGACGCTTGTGAATCTGGGGTTAGTTTTACAGCGCCATTATTATAGTCTGGTAGGAAAATGGGCTCAAATCTATATTCTTAGCAGAGAAAGGAGATGCTGGGAGATTTCGAGACGCTTTTGAATCTGGGGTTAGTTTTACAGCGCCATTCTAATAGCTTTGTAGGAATGTCGGTTCAAATCTGTGTTCTTAGCAGAACAAAGATGTGCTGTGGGATATCTAGACTCTCATAAATATGGGGTTAGTTTTACAGCGCCATTATAATAGTTTGGTTGGAATATTGACTCAAATCTGTGTTCTGTGCAGAGCAAGGAGTTGTTGGATGATACCGATACGCTCTTGAATCTGGGGTTAGTTTTACAGCGCCATTATAATAGTCTGGTAGGAATATGGGCTCAAATTTGTGTTCTTAGCAGAGCAAGGAGGTGCTGGGAGATATCGAGACGCTCCTGAATCTGGGGTTAGTTTTACAGAGCTATTATAATAGTCTGGTAGGAATATGGGCTCAAATCTGTGTTCTTAGCAGAGCAAGGAGGTGCTGGGAGATATCGAGGCGCTCTTGAATCTGGGGTTAGTTTTACAGCGCCATTATAATAGTCTTGTGAAAATATGGGCTCAAATCTGTGTTCTTAGCAGAGCAAGGAGGTGCTGGGAGATATCGAGACGCTCTTGAATCTGGGGTTAGTTTTACGACGCCATTATAATAGTCTGGTAGGAATATGGGCTCAAATCTGTGTTCTTAGCAGAGCAAGGAGGTGCTGGGAGATATCGAGACGCTCTTGAATCTGGGGTTAGTTTTACGACGCCATTATAATGGCCTGGTAGGAATATGGGCTCAAATCTGTGTTCTACGCAGAGCAAGGAGGTGCTGGAAGATGTCGAGACGCTCTTGAATCTGGGGTTAGTTTTACGACGCCATTATAATAGTCCTGTAGGAACGGGGCTCACATCTGTAATAGAGCGCTCGTCTTAAAGGCTTTTTGATTAATTTCTCAAATGAGATTTTGTATTTTGACGATGTCAGTCCTGTAGCTAGTTCACGCAATATTTCCATATCAACAAAATTACTAGTTTTATGTGTGTAGCCATCTCATGTAATGTTAAAGGCGTTATTGATAGTTAACTTGAGGACCGTTCATATAATCTCCATAACAAACAACAACAGGTGATTCTAGTCCTACCCAGAACACGGGCTTGGCAGTGTGTAAATAGCCGTAGATCTGTAATAAGCCTTTAATTTTTGACTCAACTAGAACTTAAAGAAATAAGTTAGAAACTAGCAGCGTTCCCTATTTAGGACGTACGTTCAGACGGTCCGATGTACGGCCGACACGCAATGCTTCGTGCTCGATACGAAGAACTTCGAGCGCCTAGTTTCCAACCGCAAGGCGAATCCGATAACCATGGATATCATGCGCGTGCACGTCAAGAACAAGCTGCGCATGCGCATGCAGATGAAGCAGGCTGACCTTATTCCGTTGCTTGGATACATGCACCATAAAATCACCGAGCAAATGCTGCCGCAGACGAAAAAGGTGAATTAGCAACAATATAATAATTCGTTTATTTATACAATTTTGTGAAAAGAATCGTTGTGTATTCACACTCGTTATATGACCATCTGATTTTTTATAAATGTTTAAATGGATAATCTAAAGACCGGATGAGAAATTAAGTCTAATTTTAAGTTCGATGTTTTCCATGATGCAAAGATTTTAAGATTTTTTATGTTTGCTGAAACAATATGTTGTTTATGATTCTTTGGAAAAAAAAACGTAAACAAAATGAAAGTTATTTGTTTTGTTATCCACTCTATCTGACCATATAGGTCATCTTGCGTGGATACTTAAGTCTAATAGGAACGGTAGCTCAATAAGTATGATTAGAACTTTGTTTTCAATATACTGATGATGGTGTACATTGTCTTGGGTAAAAGAAAATCTGTGTTCGAACAACATGTTTTGTTCCCATGGAATCTAAATCCAAGATGGAAACAACAAGGCCGCAAAAACAATCTACAAGATACCTTGTTTTCACAAATGACACAAACGCGATTTATTTTCCACGAGTTTGGTTATCTTTTTAATTGAAGTAAGTGCTAACATTTTATTTTAATAAATACGTTTTTTTGTGAAAGAGAGAAATTAAATGCGAGAATATGACTGCATACATAAACATTGGCTACAGAAAACGTGTTTTTTGTCTATGACATGTTTCAATTTGTTCCTGAAACAGTTTATAATCTTACCAACTGCATTTATACACAAGTTTGAGACTAAGTGATATAATATTTAATGTGTATATGATCCATAATTTGATATATAAGACATGAAAAGTTGGTGGGGTAAATAAAAAACCGGAAGAAATGCTCAATGTGCGTTCTGATATATTTTGAGATATTGTACCTTTTTTAAACTTGCTATGTTTATGTATGAGGACGTTTTGGATACTGAAAAGTGCATGCACATTGTTTATTATTAGAAAATACATTTCACTTAATGATAATGGTATTGTTTATGTTTAAATAGGACAAGATTGATTATTTATCCAAAAAGGTACAGCATTAAATTCTCTCACATTGTGCAATTAACACACACGGTTATAATATATCACATATATTGTCAAATAAAATTTCTGGTTAAAGTTATTTTTAAGATATACATACACAACCAAGCTTTGTAATTCGGCCTGTTTACCTGTTAAGGTATATGATGCTATACACCAAAAGACTTTTGATAAAGACCAGAGGTAGTTGATACTCGTTTTGTTTTAACTTCAGCGTGCCTAAGATGGTTACAGTTTTGGTACTCTGGTATGTTAGTGTATTTAACCATTTAGTAGATAAATGGTAATTAAATGGTAATTAAATGGAAATTAAATTTAAATGCATATTATTTCATATCTGTTTGATTTTACAAATGGTGATATGAGGTTAATTTGCACTAAATTGTTAAACGTATAAATGGACCACGTGTGAGGTTTTGAGCACATTAAAACCGGTTTAAAACCCCAATTCTAAGCATCGACCGTTCCAAGGCGGTGACCCCACGTTTGCTCATTGTGTGTGTGTTTGTTGCGTATGTGTGAATTTTACAACATTTGTTTGCTTCCTCCTTATTTGGATAATGGGTTCTTGAACAAATAAAGAACCGAATTGTATAATAAGGTTTTTCACCTGCAGATGAAGCGGATGGCTTATTTTTGAAGATTTCTTAAGTGGCTCACAAGGGAATATTTAAGAATACTACAAACAAACCGGTTAACTAAATATTCTCCCACATGTTATGTGTAAAACGGTTTATTCAATCTCGACAATTTAAAGATTATTTTTAACTTAATTTTCTTCAATATTTTATACATAAACCGCGAAACATAATCTTAACGACATTTTAATATGAACCGGTTTATATTTTATATATGAATCGGTTAACATAATTTTTATCAATATTTGTATATATAAACTGGTAAACATCATGTTAATCGCCATTGTGACAGTAAACGGGTAAACATTATCATCACAGACATGTTTTCATTCGAAAGGTATCGTAATCGAATTTGAACACATTCACCGGAAGACCGAAACTTAATAGAAATTTTGCCTTTTCATTGATAGACATAATCTTAATTGAAATTTCGAATCGAAAGGGGTCGCATTAACGTAGTGGATGTGGTCTCCGTCTAGCGAGCGGGAGGTCACGGGTGCGATCTCAAAAGCGGGAGCTTTCTTTAGATCTTTTCGAAAGAAAACCTAGTACTTGTAATTACCAGAAAACGGACTCAATAACGTTTCAAAAAGCCTGAGTTTGCGATGCAATTAAGCTTAAATAAATATGTTGACATTGACATACACATTCTCGTATTCAGGTGGAACCATTTAAAACATCGAAGTCCGTACCGGATGTGGAGGAGGAGATGCAGCACCTGCTTCAGTACTTCCGGGAGGGAAAGGAAGTCATGCTTCTCAAACCAATTGTGCCTGGTAAATAGTTTAATTAAGATTTCGGCAGTATATGTACGTGCGATCCGTGTTGTGTTTGTTTATGGAGCGTTGTTGACAGGGCGGCGTTGGACATGAGTATCAATTTGAACAGTCAATTTATTTAGTGCGCTTAAATTACTTAAAATTGCTGTTCATATGTTTTGTGTGCATAACATCGAACAAACAACAACCACATTACTTTTCATTATAATTCTAAAGCACATTTTTATAAACACTTTTCATCGGCATGAATGTTAATGGTCATTGGTCCAGTTGTTCCATTAACGAAGAGAACGAAGTCTCAAGAAATTATTGATTGATTCAGGTTTTATATCCTGATTACGATAGAGTGCTTAACACGTGACATTCAAGATGGCGACGTCAATGCCGAAACAAGTATTTTTCGCCGTTGAATACCCTTTATTACTTGTTTTTTTAATGTCCCTCACTTACTCACTCATATCAGCAACAACATTACTAGCGTTAATTTCGTATTAATATTGGTTCTATAATTCGACTTTTCTCGCCTCGAAATTTCTTAGCGGGATGACCTAATTATAGCTTCACTAAGAAAATTCGTAAAGATTTAAGTCGATATATATATAGCATAAAATTTAAACGGAATAAACGCTTTTCACTTTCTTAGTGATGTGGCCGGAAAGTGAACGGCATTACAAAAATTAACCAAAAGTAATAAAGGGTATAAAACAGCGAAATAAACCGGTCTCGGCATTGACGTCACCATCTTGTTTATCACGTAATTACCCCCTCTGTTTGACGCAAAAGAGGTATACTTGAATTATCATTGACGTGTTGTTGTTATTCTGTTCGTATGTTCCGCAGATCAAAACTTACGCGACTAAGTAGTCATACAGTTATCAACCCACATAAATTACATTTGCATGAAGTGTTTCTTCATATGATAGGAAGATTTGCATGCACGTATTATTATCCAACTGTATTTGACAGTATTTGACATGCTTCAAATAAATTTCCCTTTTCAACATAGAATTTTTATGACATTATAAGAATAACAACTTGAAACAAAATTTAATGCGTGTGCGTAAAGTGTCGTCCCAGATTAGCCTTGAAATCCACACAGGCTAATCAGGGAAGACACTTTCCGCTTTTACTGTATTTTTCGTTTTAAGGAAGACTTTGCTTGACGAACATCCAGTTTATTCGGAAAGAGTCGTCTCTGATTAGCCACTCTATGCACATGCAATTAACCCCTGTTTTATCGGAGCGCGACTTATTTTTATTTCACGTTTAAAAAAGATTAACGTTTGCAATCAAACAGGCGTCGTCTACTACCGGGAGCTTATGCACGAGAAGGCCAAAATCAGGGAGCAACAGAAGAAGGCATCTGGCAACGCTGACCCGCCGACAAGACGCAGAGTGATCAAGACGCAAAACAACCGGAAGCCGCGAAGTATCGCGCAAATTCGCGAATCCCTGCAGCAGATGATGGAGGCGGAAGTGATAGGTGCGTGTGCATAATTGTCTATGCAGCGATTACCATAAGTGTTATATCGGCGCGTGTGTTAAATCGGAGTCTGACATTTCGTTTGCTTGTTTTCCAGTTCTGTTAATCGAAAACTCGCAATCACCGTTTTTTGTTGTTCATGAAGAAATACTTATCTAATTTAACGTTGTTTAATTGTTGTTTTTCATTTCAGAAATGGAAACGAAGAAATTTAAGAAGAGAACCCCCAAACCTCAAAAGGCTAATAGCAGCGATCAACAGCTCAGCGTTAGAACCGTGCCCTCTAATACTCCGCGAACTTTAGTGAGTTCTTACAGTAATGTTTCCGAATCCCAAGCTTCGGTAAAACCAGGACTTATCGCTTTAATGCAGGCAGTGCGCAAAGCCGACACGGCTTCGGAGACGAGCGAAACATCGTCTATCGATTTACCAAAACATCTCACAGAGTTTAGAAACGAAAACAATAGTAACGGAAAGTCAAGCCACGTAGCCAGTGCTCATAAACCCGTCCCTCCAGTTTTTGTGACCGAGCTCTCGACCCATGAGATTAAGCTGCCGGCAATCCGCGAGGAGAAAACGCAAGAAGAGATAATACTCCGTGAAGGCAGTGCTAGTAAAATACTCTCCGAACGAACGCCTGATAACATGACAACGACACACCATAGAGAGAAAAATAATAACAGTAAAGCTTCAACTAAAGGTACCAAACATGCGAAGTCCAAAACCCACACAAGCGCGGACAATAAAGACAATGCGCCCATTGAAGGAACATTCGACATCTCCGAGGCTTCGACGTTTTCGAAAGAAAACGTTCCTAGCCTTCCGGCACTCGATGGTTCCCAGCTAAGCTTTAATCATGGCCAGGAATCAGCGAGGACGGAAGATACCAGTGGAAGCAACGTATCTCTGAACTGGAAGACCGCCATTAAGTTTGTGAACCAGAGGGTACAGGACAGGCTGACGAAGGTAACAGATTGTTTCCACCGTTTTTGAGTTACAGAATACTATTAACAATTGGTTAAAACGCCCTGAAATTAGTATGCATCATTAAAAGAATGCGAGCATTTACTGGCAGCAGTGACGCTTGCAGTTGATTAGGTCTAACAAGTAATTTATTTCAATTATCATAAGCAAAATAATAATAGTATGTAGGTAGGTCACCTTTGAGTATATTTTATATACTGAAGAGTACCCGGGGTACTTTAAAGTAGCACCTTAGCCGACAATGGTCGATTGCGATGTATTACAAGTTTTTAATTTCATGTCTTAAATAAGAATAATGTGATGCGTGTACTGTTTACTCATCAGGTAGACATTGTGGTGAGTATGAACCCGTGCGCTACAAGGGTCGTTATAAATGTGGCTATATACTTCCTGTATGTTTCATAATGAGCGGTTATGTTCTTCCTGTATGTTTCATAATAAGTGGCTATATACTTCCTGTATGTTTTATAATGAGCGGTTATGTTCTTCCTGTATGCTTCATAATAAGTGGCTATATACTTCCTGTATGTTTCATAATAAGTGGCTATATACTTCCTGTATGTTTTATAATGAGCGGTTATGTTCTTCCTGTATGTTTCATAATAAGTGGCTATATACTTCCTGTATGTTTCATAATGAGTGGTTATGTTCTTCCCGTATGTTTCATAATAAGTGGCTATATACTTCCTGTATGTTTCATAATAAGTGGCTATATACTTCCTGTATGTTTCATATTAAGTGGCTATATACTTCCTGTATGTTTCATAATAAGTGGCTATATACTTCCTGTATATTTCATAATAAGTGGCTATATACATCCTGTATGTTTCATAATAAGTGGCTATATAGTTCCTGTATGTTTCATAATGAGTGGTTATGTTCTTCCTGTATGTTTCATAATAAGTGGCTATATATTTCCTGTATGTTTCATATTAAGTGGCTATATACTTCCTGTATGTTTCATAATAAGTGGCTATATACTTCCTGTATGATTCATAATAAGTGGCTATATACTTCCTGTATATTTCATAATAAGTGGCTATATACATCCTGTATGTTTCATAATAAGTGGCTATATAGTTCCTGTATGTTTCATAATGAGTGGTTATGTTCTTCCTGTATGTTTCATAATAAGTGGCTATATATTTCCTGTATGTTTCATATTAAGTGGCTATATACTTCCTGTATGTTTCATTATTAGTGGCTATATACTTCCTGTATGTTTCATAATAAGTGCCTATATACTTCCTGTATGTTTCATAATAAGTGGGTATATACTTTCTGTATGTTTCATAATAAGTGGGTGTATACTTCCTGTATGTTTCATAATAAGTGGCTATATACTTCCTGTATGTTTCATAATAAGTGGCTATATACTTCCTGTATGTTTGATAATTAGTGGTTATATACTTCCTGTATGTTTCATAACGAGTCGTTATGTTCTTCCTGTATGTGTGAGCCTCGCTTTTGGATCACCGGGCTAAAAACATGCACGCAAAGTGTTGTCACAAATAAAGCTTAGCCGTCCGCACAGTAAAGACACTTTCAGATTTTATTTACTTTCGTATAAAGAAAGTCTTTTAAGATAAAATCGTGTGTATGTGGAAAGCGTCGACCCTGATAAGCCTGTGCAGTCCGCACAGTCTAACCTGAGACGAAAATGTACACACATGCATTAAGCCCAGTTTTTCCAGAACGGGTCGCATTTGTTTCTAAATTCAAAGGGACTTGTTCAAAGTTTCGTGTATTTTTGACGTTAGTCATGCGATGTCTTAACTTGTCAGATATACGCTTAAAACTTACTAAGATAAATAAGAACACTTTTATGTTGCTCTTACTAGTTTTTCGAACCAAGTCTCGAGAATAAATCAAACATAACCTTAAACACTAGGATGTTCCGTTTTTGAACTTCCATAATTATTGGATTGATCCGTGTTAGAAACGCTTAATAATGTTCAGAAAACTGGTTTACCATATATGTAATAACCGTTTTGTTATTTCGCTCGTTTATTTAATCTTTTTTTAATTCATTTAGAAAGTCTACGACTTATATTTAAAAATGGTTTATTAGTCAGTTTTGCAAACATGTGTGTTTGAATGCAGTATATATTGTGTAATCACGTTTATGTTTATGTTTGTGTGCATATACGTGTTTGCATACTCGTACTGTTTTTGTATAACTAACACACCTCATACCCAATGTTTTCACATCGAGTCAAACCGATCTCTGTTTTTTATCGTTAAGTATTATGGGAAATATGATTCGCTATTTTCAACTTCCAACGTGAAATCCCACAGTTACTTTTACCCTCAGTTTAAAGGGGCCTGTTCACGTTTTGTTAGACACAATTATATACAAATGTGAAACTTTCACACATTTTCCTTGAAGTAATGATATTCGTGAGGAATTAATAATACTAAACATTAACCATGCACTAACATATCCATTATATGCATTTTTTGACGATTTAAAAACCTGCAAATTATAAAGCGTTGCAACGCGAAACGATTGCATAATTTGGAGAGTTCAGTTGTTGTTGTTGTATTGTGTGATACTACGAGGATTGCTTATATAAAGTAAAATATACATCACTCCTCTTATGACCACGGATGGCCGAGTGTTCTAAGCGTTAGAGTTTTACTCCAGGGGTCAGTGGTTTGAGTCCCGTTGCGGGTTATTTTTTCTTATTTTAACTTTATTCTTGTTTTAATGGAGCTTTTTAGATCCAATGTTCACATGTATCAATATAAAGCATTTAATGACAAACTTAAAACATGCCAAAATCTTGACGAGCATTACGTCATGGAAGAGATACACACCGCTATTTTTTGGACTGATTCACAAATGTCAGTTGATGACGGACTAGTACCCAGTGTCGGGGGTTTAAATCCCATACTGGCCGAAAATAAATCACCAGCACTTTTATATATGCAGTGATTATTTATAGGCGTAGTTTAAAGGCAAATATTTCTGATGCGTTATGCGGCTTGTGTACCGGTTACAGTAATAAAGTGACGTCACTGTATTTCTATACAATTATCTCATTAACGAAAATTTAGTTAATTAATATTCCGATAAATTAGTTGTTTTATGGTTTAAATTGCGTGTATTAAGATTGCATACAAATTAATACCAATAATTGTAAACATATGGATTACATTTTTTTTCTTTTTCATAAAATTACATATATTAATAATGTAGTTTATTTTATTTTAACTAATTTCATTTTAAAATAAGTTTAAATCTTGAATAAATAAGCTTTTTTTTTATATTTTATGAATTTCCATGAGGTTAAAATAAAAAAAGCATATAGATCATATAAGTTTTTTCGACTTTGTTTGTCAAAGATTGTGTTTGATATATGTATGATGTACATTTAGCACACGTTATTAAAGATAGCATCCTATAACACCCTGCGATGATACGTTTTTATAAACAAGTTACTTGTCATGAAATACTTCATTATACGTCGACACATGTTCTGGCAAAAACACTTACGTATAAATTCGCGTTTTATAGTAAAATTATAGTTAAGGCTCGACTAAATGTGACTAAAAAAATTCTTTTATTTATTTACCAATAATACATCACGTCTTTCACGTGTACTGAGTATTGTTTTTACAAAGACGCAACATAACGGGAGCCATTTACCGTCAACATGTATGATTAATGTATGTATTATATCATATTAATAAGGTTATGATTTCCGTGCCAAATGCAACCATTCGAGCCATAATGACCAAGATCGATGTTGATTGCCAATGACAAAAGAGCTCACGTGATTTTATTCCGCATTATGATTGGACAAAAATATACTGACGTTTGGGTTAAACACCAGCAATTAACATAATTAACATGTTCAACATAAGTTTTATCGTAAACAAAAATATTAAATTAAAAGGCGTACAATAACATACAAAAATATGTTCATAACATTTAATCTATAATTTCGGTGTTTACAGGCATTACTGGAGGAAGAAACGCCATACAAGGATTTCTTGACGAGCGAACCGTCTTTGAAACTGCTCGAGAACCGGATACAAGCGTTCCACATCAAATACGGAATGGGACATAAAACGAAAAACCTACCGCCCCTGAAACGATACAAGCTCGACGTAAGATTTCGTACAATAATTATGTGTAGCTCTGGGAAAATGGCACTTAATGCATTTTCGCCAAGAGTCGCCTCAGATTAGTATATGCAGTCTGCACCGGATAATCAGGGACGAACCTTTCCGCTTTTTTGGAATTTTTTGTTAAATGGAAGTGTCTTCTTAGCGAAAATCCAGTTATTACGGAGAGTGTCGTCCCTGATCAGTATGTATAGATTGCACTGGCTAATCTGGCACGACACTTTAAGGGCATGTATTTAAGCATGTTTTGATTTATTCCTCTCCGAAAACAACGTTCGCAGCCCGTATGTGTCTTGATTGTCCGACAAAAAATATACTATTGTTCCACCCTTCAATCTGTGTTTCACGCGTTTTTTGATGTGATCCGCCTGCCTTATATCCATTCATTTTATCTTAACACTGTAAAATAAATTGGAACCGCAAAACATGTTACAATCAGTTTTTGGTAAGCCCGGTACCACATATTGGTACGTACTATCTAACCCCTCTTTTTTCGTGGAAGTGTATACGTGAAGTTATTTATTAGCCTGCCTGCCATAATGTTTTTTTCTTGTCATTGAACGTTAAAACTCATATTCTCCAGTATTTTACAACCAGTTATTGGTTTGATAATATTATGTCCGTCTGCCATATATAAAATGTACTACAACCGTTCGACGGCATAAGTATTTTACAAGCCATTATTAATTCGTCTGTCCGCCTTTTTATGAGTTTTATCTTCTATCCCCCTCCACAAAAAGTATGTTATGAGCACTCGTTTAATGCATTAACTATTGTACGGTCGTATACATCAATGACAAACATACACTTATTTATTGCATTACAAACAATAAATACAACAAAAGCTAAGCGACAAGGGGCACTCGTTTTTCCGCAACATTAATCAAACATCTTAATAATCTTTTCTTGCACTTTAACTTCTTTAATATTGGTCAATCTTTATAAGATTATTTATACGATAATAGTATCATCCATTTTATTATTTTAGCCTCGTTCTGGGAAAACTGGGCTTAATGCGTGAGCGTAAAGTGGCGTCCCAGATTAGCCTGTGCGGACAACACAGGCTGACCCGGGCCGTCACATTACGCACATGCATTCATCTCAGTTTTACCGGAACGAGGCTCATTTATGCATTCTTTCAACGTTACTTCTATCGCAGTCCCAGGAAGCCCCGAAGCCAGGAGGCCGGGTGATCGTGCAACGCCAGACGTGCCGCTTCGCTGACACCGAGTACATCGTCAAGGACCACCAGCACGTAAAGCACTCCATGGTGGAGCACCTTCCTGACTTCGACCGCGTTCGAAAGACGAAAATTGTTGTGCAACAGCTGCTGAAATCCTCTGACAACAGTTGATTGGTTTTGAAATCTGCTGATAACATTAAATTCATGCTGACTTCGGCTTTTGGAATTTGCTGACAAAAGTTGATTGTTTTTTTAAATCTTCTGACAAAAGTGTATTCATGTTTGCTTCGGCTATTGGGATCTGCTGACAAAAGTTGATTCGTCTTGATATCGGAAACATTGATCTACTGTCGATATCGGCTGAAAAAAATATTGAACTTTCAAAATTTGGGCGATGTTTTACTGACCGTAAAACTGTGTATTGTAGTTGGTTTACGTTATACAAAACTGAAAGCAGGTTTAGTAATTTTGCAGACGTGTAGCTGAAGTTAACACCATATTGTCATTAGGTGACGTGCTACTGAACATTCGTCAATTGTTTGGTTGAACAAAAAACTGTATACACTTACTTCAATTATTTGGTCGACAGTCAGGCTACTAAACTGACTTATATAGTCAATTTGATTGAGTCAGACGTGATGCAGAACAAAACGGAATCTCATTGAACTATTTGCTTGACATTCTTCCTAAATGAAACATGCGCACCTCAGTTATTTGGTTGATGTGATACCGAGCTCTAAGTCGGCTTAAGTCACTTGATCGGTGGGTAACATAACTTTAAACGGCATTCGAAAGTTATTTATGATAGCATTTATATAAACATAAACAATTCTGACTAAAGTTGTTCTGCTGACATGATAGTGAACTGTACAATATACGCTTCCATTATTTTGATTCGACATGCTACCTGATAAGGTCTTGTGTTATGTGGTACTGCAACAACGAATAACAGCTGATTTGGGCAACGTTTTGTGCATTTAAAGTTGTTATGGATTTTATCTTATCGAACACCGCGTACCTCTGTTAATTTGACTGAAATGCCCATGCTTTACGGGTCGCATTTAGATTTAAAAGCACGCCTACACAATTCAACGTACGACAAAAATGCCGGACACTTGCAAACATTGCTTTTACGACAAAGAACGTGCTATGTATTATATGATATTGCTTTTCCCCCAACGGTTTAGTGTCAGTATTCATAAATCTCCTTAGGTGAATCTTAATTAGAGTCATTCTTTTAATAGCAAATTAAAGATTAAATTTTATTTGTAAATTTAATATTTTTCTGCTCGCAACATGATAAAATTGTAAACGTACTAGTATTTTTCACTTGTTTTAAACATTTTGATATGAAAATACATAAACAAGAAATAGCCAAAGTAATTTTGCAGATTTGAGGAATCTTCTTAGATTTTCCGTAAGTAACGTCATAAGTTATGGCCCAAGGCCCAATATCATTAACGTTATAAGTTATGGCCCCGGGCACAGTATCATTAACGTTATAAGTTATGGCCCAGGGCACAGTATCATTAACGTTATAAGTTATGGCCCAGGGCACAGTATCATTAACGTTATAAGTTATGGTCCAGGACACAGTACCATTAACGTTATAAGTTATGGCCCAGGGCACAGTATCATTAACGTTATAAGTTATGGCCCAGGGCACAGTATCATTAACGTTATAAGTTATGGCACAGGGCACAGTATCATTAACGTTATAAGTTATGGCCCCGGGCACAGTATCATTAACGTTATAAGTTATGGCCCAGGGCACAGTATCATTAACGTTATAAGTTATGGCCCAAGGCACAGTATCATTAACGTTATAAGTTATGGCCCAAGGCACAGTATCATTAACGTTATAAGCTATGGCCCAGGGCACAGTATCATTAACGTTATAAGTTATGGCCCAGGGCACAGTATCATTAACGTTATAAGTTTTGGCCCAGGGCACAGTATCATTAACGTTATAAGTTATGGCCCAGGGCACAGAGTCATTAACGTTATAAGTTATGGCCCAGGGCACAGTATCATTAACGATATAAGTTATGGCCCAGGGCACAGTATCATTAACGTTTTAAGTTATGGCCCAGGGCACAGTATCATTAACGTTATAAGTTATGGCCCAGGGCACAGTATCATTAACGTTATAAGTGATGGCCCAGGGCACAGTATCATTAACGTTATAAGTTATGGCCCAGGGCACAGTATCATTAACGTTATAAGCTATGGCCCAGGGCACAGTATCATTAACGTTATAAGTTATGGCCCAGGGCACAGTATCATTAACGTTATAAGCTATGGCCCAGGGCACAGTATCATTAACGTTATAAGTTATGGTCCAGGGCACAGTATCATTAACGTTATAAGCTATGGCCCAGGGCACAGTATCATTAACGTTATAAGCTATGGCCCAGGGCACAGTATCATTAACGTTATAAGTTATGGCCCAGGGCACAGTATCATTAACGTTATAAGTTATGGCCCAGGGCACAGTATCATTAACGTTATAAGTTATGGCCCAGGGCACAGTATCATTAACGTTATAAGTTATGGTCCAGGGCACAGTATCATTAACGTTATAAGTTATGGCCCAGGGCACAGTATCATTAACGTTATAAGTTATGGCCCAGGGCACAGTATCATTAACGTTATAAGTTATGGCCCAGGGCACAGTATCATTAACGTTATAAGTTATGGCCCAGGGCACAGTATCAT
This sequence comes from Dreissena polymorpha, assembly GCF_020536995.1. Lineage (NCBI taxonomy): Eukaryota > Metazoa > Mollusca > Bivalvia > Myida > Dreissenidae > Dreissena > Dreissena polymorpha. Next base: position 45,224,226 of record NC_068361.1, on the reverse strand, counting down.
TAACGTTATAAGTTATGGTCCAGGGCACAGTATCATTAACGTTATAAGTTATGGCCCAGGGCACAGTATCATTAACGTTATAAGTTATGGCCCAGGGCACAGTATCATTAACGTTATAAGTTATGGCCCATGGCACAGTATCATTAACGTTATAAGTTATGGCCCCGGGCACAGTATCATTAACGTTATAAGTTATGGCCCAGGGCACAGTATCATTAACGTTATAAGTTATGGCCCAGGGCACAGTATCATTAACGTTATAAGTTATGGCCCAGGGCACAGTATCATTAACGTTATAAGTTATGGCCCAGGGCACAGTATCATTAACGTTTTAAGTTATGGCCCAGGGCTCAGTATCATTAACGTTATAAGTTATGGCCCAAGGCACAGTATCATTAACGTTATAAGTTATGGCCCAGGGCACAGTATCATTAACGTTATAAGTTATGGCCCCGGGCACAGTATCATTAACGTTATAAGTTATGGCCCAGGGCACAGTATCATTAACGTTATAAGTTATGGCCCAGGGCACAGTATCATTAACGCTATAAGTTATGGCCCCGGGCACAGTAACATTAACGTTATAAGTTATGGCCCAGGGCACAGTATCATTAACGTTCTCAATTTTCAAACTCAACTCAGAAGTTGAGATTTGAATTTGCATTCAGCTAAGTATGAACATCTCAGTCAATCTCAAATCTCAGCAATTAAACTCGGGGTTGAGTCGGACTCAAAACTATAAAATACTTTTGGTTACACAAAATTAAGCGCTTAAACTCATTTCGAATTTTACGAAAACTAAATGAGGAAACAATTCACATGTAAGTTAAGTTTTTACTTAATTACGGTCGTGATACCCACCCTGTTCATTGAACGCATGGGTAGAGTATACTTTCCGTAGAAACAAAATATAGGCAATAAGATGTAACTTATTCGGATGTTAAAGAAGTTGGTCATACATGTGACTCCGTACACGTATTGTATCGTGCGTTTACTATGTACTTAGCATTCGCTGTATTTGTTGTTGCAATCCTAGAAACATTTCAATACCGGTATTTCATATGCGACAAAGAGTTTTCTTTCCGTAGAAACAAAATGCATGCAATAAGATGTCACTTATTTGGATATTAAAGGATTTAGTCGTATCTCATGTGCAACAATGATCGGCTCACGCATTAATCACTTAAGATTTGAGTAATTGAGTAGTTGAGTTAATTCCAGCCGCGTTCTTGGAAAACAGGGCTTAAAGCTTGCGCTTTAAGTGTCATTCCAGATTAGCCTGTGTCGTCCGCACAGATTTAAAAGGAACAACACTTACCATCTTTAAAAGAAAATATCCACTGAAAGGGAAAGGGTCATTGATGATTATTCTGTGCGGACTGCACTGGCAAAACTTGCATGACACTTAACGCACATGTATTAAGCCCAGTGTTCACAGATCGCGGCTAATTGTATGCCTATTGTGTTAGGTAGGGTAATTTCTAAGCCGCAATTAATCGTCGATATTGGGTATTTTATCAATTATATAAACTGTCAAAAGTACGTACATCGTATTCAGCAAATACGGGTTGAAAATCTTCAAGTTCACCATTTACTTATGTACTTTATCGAACTATCTTTTTGTCACCTCGTATTAATGCTGGCAATGACGTTATGTACATTTTCATTAATGTATTATATCTGTTTATCTGTTTATATCACAATATACCGAATCCGGAAGCCATAGTTAATTTGGTCGGCATTTGCGGTATATATTGTACGTGTCTTGCGTATATAGCAAATATCACCATAAAGACTTGTGTGTATGATTTCAACCCTACGATTACAGTATTGCTTTTTGCTCCTGAATATGTAGTGCAGTATTTTAAGTTTGATATTTGAATACGATGATATTTAAAACTCATGGACAACACGTTTCACATTTGTATAGATAATTGAGTAATGTGAACGTTTACAGTTCGTTGATGTTGTTATGCATATTCAGTATTATGTCAATACCCAAGCTGTTGAATACATCTCACAATTGTGTAGATAGCATTTGTGTTTTTATTGAAACTTACATTTGACATGGGATTGATTTTAGCAAGTCGCGGCTTTCAAGTAAGTAAAATGATGACACCCACTATGCAATACTTTGTCTATTACTTTAATAGTAAAATTATGTTGCTAAACAGTTTTATTACCGAATAAACGGTTGTTATTAATTTGATAATAAACTTTACTTGAGTGAAATACCTGTAAGAAACATTCAAATATATTACAAATTATAAAATCTATACTAAAGGAATAATTCGTGTACGTTATAGTTTGTTGTCAAACAACTCACAGCCGGAAGTTTAGATGAGTAAAAAATGACAACAAGATAAAACCAATAAAACTATGATATTGGAAACAAATAAACAATAACAGCATTGCACTTACACATTTTTTTTCAATCTTTCCTAAAACGTTTCGCCTTAAAAGGCTTTTAAAAAGTTATTTGTAGCAAATTAAATACTGGACTTTTTCTTCATGTTACTCAACAATACAATTGATTATTGACGTCAAAAGCAAATGCACAAGAAATAAAGTCCTGACATAAACACAACAGCGCGAAACAGATTGAACGATCAGAATTCCAAATAAAATGTATATCCCAAGAAACTTTTAAGACATATTATTATGTGTTGCAAAACAAAAACCGAATGGTATTTCCAATATAAATACATACTTTGAATTATCGCGACCAAGAAATTATTTTTTAAAAATGACTGCTATTCAACTCTAATTTATGTGACTACTGCGGTAAAAATATTGAGACTATAGAACATCTATTTTTGGAATCCAACCTATATGGAATCTGTTGACGCCTTTCTTGGACAGTTAAACTATCCTTTTAATGTTAGCTTAAGAAAAAAAGCATTAAAATCACTATATGGTAATAAAATTGTGAAATTTATTATTATCTTCGACATGAAACACAGGAAATTAAGCATTCGAATTGTGAAAGAGAAACCCTTAGTTATGATATGTTGCATAGTTTTGAAACCAAATGGAATCGCATTAATGCTTGTCAAATCATCATTATCATCATCATCATCATTATCATCATCATCATCATCATCATCATCATTATCATCATCATCAGCAGCAGCAGCAGCAGCAGCATCTACAGTAGCTTCAACAACAACAACAACACCGTCGTTGTCGTTGTTAACGGTATTCTTGTAAAATCATTTGCACACACGTCATCATGTATCATCATTATCCTTTTGCTCTTCATGTTATCATCAATTTCAACATCATCATCATCAATAACATGTTAAACAACTCAGCTGAACTTACTTTTGCGTCAGATTATCATAAGCATTAAGAACTACATTAACAATAAGAAATGGCATTAAGTCATCGTATTCATACGGGATTCATTTACAACTGTACACAATTTACCTCTTCAACATATTTAAATACACATTTAATACTCATAATCAGTCAAGTCTGCATATCATGTATTAACAGTTTATTATACTTTGCGTGAAATATACACCATACATGTAAGTATCAAATTGGTGTCATTCAGTCGAATGTATTACTTAATTTCTTCATGAGTCTGGACCTTTAACACAGTTAACCGGAAATGGCATTGGTATCCGAGCCAACATACTGCACAAACCAATGTTCGTTTAATAATATGTATATAATTATTTACACAATATTTCAAACTATTCCGGAAATGTATGATGATCATGCTAATATCAATTTCATTACTCATATATTACTTCCCTTTATCAATGCTTGTTCTGTAACAGAGTTAATCTGAAGTCGCATTGAAATGCGATTCAGGACGTTACCACCAATATATTTTATATACTCTTTACAAAACTCATCTTGACCGATTCCATCACTGTTATCACCATCCTCAACAACACTGCAATGTACTGACCATGCATCATCAGACCGTCTATCGGTGTTAGGTTTCCGGTCATATATTTGAAATCGTTTCACTTCAACACGCTCGAGAGCTTCGAGTTCCTGTTGGATGGGGATGTATTCCTCTGGTTGAATGTTATTTATCGTGTTTTTTGTTATTGCAATACAACAACCGAATTCCAATCTACCCTCAACCGATTGAGTCAATGCACACAGTTTGTTCATAAGGTGGCGAAGTTCTGACGGAGACAATGTGTTATAATAGACATTCAAATGCTTCAGAGATGGAGATAGCTGTAGGTCGATATAAAAAGCAAAATGCATGGTAAGCGTTTCCAGCTGTGACAGGGATGCTAGTAACCGTGACAGTGACGGTACACAGTACACATTCAAACCTGTATCCATACCCTGCAGTCTCAGATGTTTTACATTCTGACCGTGCAGGGTCTCCCATAGACCAGGAGAATTGCTCTTAAACTTTAATGTACATGTATTGTTTATTATCCATGACATGCTGTCTGCATCCTCCATACACGATGGCATGTCACTGCCCCGCAGACTGGTCTTCACCTCTTGATCGAATGAAGTTATGTTACAGCTCCACAGTTCGCACATCACCCTATGATCGAGAGTCAACAGCGTGCTTAACAGACTGCGTAGCCAGGTAGAGGAACATGTGACACTCCATAAGTTAATGTCTTTTATGGAGGGCATTACTGGAGTATAGTCTGCACATGGGACTGGTTCAGCACCGTTAAGTAGACACCATGTATAAATGGCCTCATTGTTTAAACTGTTGAAATCAAAATCAATCAACCTAATATGAGTAAGTTTGTTATGATTGATAAGTGGTTTTAGTAACACTTTCACTGTATTTCTGATTACTATCGACTTTAAATTTTCAAACAGTGACAAATCAAGTCCATCATATGTTGTCCCTAGTGTGACACATTGAAGAGTCTTATAGTTATTAATAGAGAGTGGTAACAAAGTTACACTTCTGTGCAGATGAATTGACTGTATGTGTTCAAAATGTGACAAGTCAAGCGCTTCACATGTACAATCATTCATAAGTTTTAGATATTTCAAATTTTTCAGACCCACAAGCGCATTTGGTTGCACGGTTGTATAACCACCAAAATTAACGAGCTCCAGCAGTTCGAGGTTGTGACACAATGACAAGTCAAACTCGATACAAGATGTAGACGATCTGACTCCGTCCTCATCGTTTAGTGTAGATGGCCCATGATCCTCACGTGCAGGTAAGGCAACCTGTCCAGGTTCATGACAATCTGCAGACGACGCGTCTTGTAAACGTCTTGTTACATGTATGTCGGACATCATCAAGTCAACCTTTAAAGATCGAGCACGTGAAGTGTTCAGTGTCCAGATCTGGATCAAATCTTCGACATTATCACTGTCGAAGTAAAAGCGACTCAGATGTAGGTGTATTGGAGAATTCTTGTTGGCTACAGCCTCCCTATAACCAGAGAGGATGCAGTCTTGGAAATAAAGGTGATATTCACTATAGACGTCAAGCTCATTCATCAGTGTAGATAGTTTATTAGCTGCCGAGATGTTGAAGCCACACAGGAATATAAATATTTGAAATATATCACGATATGACTTGTCATGGCGTTTGAGATATCCGGAAATGACGTCATCAACTATGTATGCATTCCTATGGATATGAAAAGCAGTCAGGAATTCCTGGATGGTTTTATGGACAAACGACAATGTCTGATCAGTACGTTTTTTACCTTTTCTTTGAGATAGTAATCCTGAATCGAGTGCGAACTGTTTTGCAGTTGGAGACAAATGAGCCATTAAGTGTATGTCGCTGAACACTAGTGTTGATTCTTTTTCATTTGAAAACAAAAATGAGAACGCAGCTTTGGCTATGGCATCTATATGTTCCATGTTTGGTTTAACATACATCGTGCGAGAAAAACAGTTTACTGGTGATGTGTGATTTTCGAAATAATTTTTTTGTGTGTTAGCTTTTTTACACAGATTTTCAAGCAGGGTAGTGTACAGTTCACACAGTGACGATCCGGTGAGACACTCCGCCATATCATTATCATCATCATCATCAGCAGCAGCAGCAGCAGCAGCAGCAGCTCTATCATCTACCCAGGTACAGAGGACAAGAGTGTTCAGCATAGGCGAAGATGATATCGACTTAAGTTTGCGACTACTGAGGAATTTTTCAAACAGCTCCACGCTTTGTTTGATATCAGTTGATTCGTCAAGTAGGCATCGTAGTATCTTTTCATTGAATTCTCTACGATCGCTTATGCCTTCAACTTCTAAAAGAATGTCTATTTGAGAATTCGTGATACGTTCATCAGCGAGTTTCCATGGTCGAGAAGTTGTGAGCATAATGCTATGGTCCTTAGGAATTCCATCCATAGAAGGTACAGCATGTTTACCAGTCCACTCATCCAGACCGTCTTGAACGACAATATACATCACATTTTCCATTATTTTTAAGACCAGTTCGTACGCTCTCTCCCTTTTATTCTCCACGTAGATTTTTTTGATGAGCTGGGTTTTTATCATGTCCGTTACATCATTCTGTTCTCTTGCATCGCGCAACGAGATGAAGAACAGAAACTTGAATTTATGAAGGATATCAACGTCACCAAACGCCGTTTGATCATTCGTACATTCCGTCGAGGGCGCATGCACGTTACACCAGTCATAAACTAACTTGGCAGCAAAAGTTGTCTTGCCGCTGCCAGGCTCGCCTTGTAGATATGTACGTCTAGATAAATGATCACCTCTATAAAAGCAATCCTTGTAAGTCGATATTTGTTCATGTTTCGTGCGTCTCCCATCATTTTCTATTTTCATCCTGATTATTTTTTGAGTGGCATAGATGTCCTGTAGGCGCTTATCGAGACTGGGAATCAAAGTAGACAGAGGCACGCAGCTAACGGTATCACGGTAATGGTCCACCAATCGCCTGCGAAGTTCTGAAACGATAATTTTACTTGTTAAAAGCATACAACATGCATGTTTCTATTACAAAACCCAGATGTACTGTTCTAGAAAAACATGGCGTCAAAGGGGCATATCGGAAAATAATACGATATTGATTTTTTTTTCAAATATAAGGTAACGGACGACTTATGACCCAGTGATCAGGGAAAAATGTAAAGCGCCTTGAACGCATATCTCGAGTATGAAAAGGGCGCTATATAAATTTGGTATAAAAATATTTCTTTATTGTTTAATGAATTGGACTCTTATATAACCGTTTAGTTAAATAGTAATTAGGTAAACTGAATATAGTTTTCGCTTCGCTTACGTGCGAAAATAAAGTGTAGTAGAACAATCTTTTTTTTTTACAGAAATTTCACATGAAGTACCGCTTTTTGCATACTCACAATAATATTTAGTGTATATAAAACAGCTCTAAAATGGAATATACACATATTTATAATCGTGAGCTATTTTGACAAGGCACCTGTTTTTGTAGGTTTTAAATTATATCAAAACAGTTTTTACAGATAAAACATTGTTTCCGAATAAACATATACGTTAAAATAGTGATTTTGCATTGTTTTAACACGTGAAACTTTTCGCGGAAATACATGTACACACAAACATTCTCATTCGTTGCGCTTTCACTTTTTTTATACATTCCGCCCTGGTGGTATATTATGAATGAAGCAATCAAGGCAGATCAAATTAATAAAAAGAGACTACCGTGATATTGTTAAAGGGACTGTCAACCGCGATAGACGAAAAAAGACAAGTTCTAAAATACCGTATTTTTTTACAATTATTAGATTATATTGATTAAAATATAACGAATGGTATATTACATTACTTGAAACACGTTGTTTACTTTTCATATTTTCAGTATATTCGGTAATAAATTTTACTGGGTATGTCTACCAGGTAACAACCAGTTTACTATAAAAAACGCAAGTAGATTTATCATCATCGTCACATGGTAAACCCAGGAATGCAAATTGTGCATGCGTAGTGAATTGTATATATTTTATATTTAAAATGATCAATTTAATAACGTTATTTATAGTGTGTATATCGTTATGTCACCTATTTTCGCGATGTACTATCGATTTCACATCGCAAAATTTTATTACCGAATATACTGATAATATTAACTTTTTCAAGTAATGTAATATACCAGTATATATATTTTTATAAATTTAAATTAATAATTGTAAAAAAATACGGTATTTTAAAACTTTTCTTTTTTCGTCAATCGCGGTTGACAGTACTTTAAAGGGATCTTTTCACGCTTTGGTAAATTGACAAAATTGAAAAAAGTTGTTTCAGATTCGCAAATTTTCATTTTGGTTATGATATTTGTGAGGAAACAGTAATACTGAACATTTACCATGGTCTAATATAGCGATTATATGCATCTTTTGACGATTTTAAAACCTAAAAATTATAAAGCGTTGCAACGCGAAACGATTGAATAATTTGGAGAGTTCTGTTTTTGTCGTTAAATTTTGTGAAACTACGAAGATTGCTTATATAAGGTATAAAATACTTCTAGTAAGTGTACTTGGCGGAATAGGTCAGTAGGCTAAAGCGTTTTTACTTCAGGACTCTGGCAGGACTCTAGGGGTCACTGGTTCGAAACCTGCTCCGGGCAATGTTCTTTTCCTTTTTTAAATTTTATTCTTGATTTTTTACTGGAGCTTTTACGATCCAATGTTTACATTTATCAATATAAAGCATTTAATAAATAAGTTAAAAAATGCCAAAATCTGTGAAAAGGCCCCTTTAAAGGCATACAGACGGAATGACGGACGGAAGGGCGATCCAGTCATAATCCAAGTTACCCACCTCAAGTTCTATGCGAAGGGTTTATAATCCCAAGTTCATACGATGCATAGTTAAATACCATTGACAAGAAGAGTTCGTGTAGAATTCGAACCCTGGTCTTCTGCATAAAAGACATTTGCTTAAATGGCGCCGCTGTTGTATGTCATACTTTGAACAAATTGTTGAAATTGTTAGCATTCCAGGGGACTCTAAATGTGAACTTCATCGGTTAATTTCGTGCACATGGTAGTTCCACCAAATAGTTAAAAATATATGATAATTTTCTCGAGATGCTTCTTTTGGAAATGTGTTTTAAAAGAATGTAAATACAGGTTATTTGGACATTCATAATGTGTCGGCAACGCGTTATGCAGTTCTATGTTAAAGATCTCATGATTTTTAAACAATATGTTTCTCATTTGTCAGATCAGTTACCTGCCAGCTTTAAATATTAATGTTGTATATACATCTTCTGTGCAATGATTGACGGATTTCGTGCATAGATCGTATAAAATCCCATCCGTCATAATAAGTAAGGATGCAAGAGGTTACAAAAACATTAACCGGTTAAACTTTTGCCGTAACCAGTTATTAACCGGTTCACATAGAACCCTTAATGCACGAAATGTCAACCCATGTGAGTAATTTGTTTATACATCCAAGATCCCTAAATTATTACAACATTTTTCTTTTAAAAGCTATTTTACACATCATATTATTGCTTAAAAAATATAGGTAAGTTTTCTGAGCGGTGTCTTACATCGGATTGAACCAATTAGATCATCACATCCATTGCCAGACATATTCACAACGCACATTTAAAATACATATTGAACAATAGCATGACTAAAACTACCGGTAAATATAAAAAATAGAATACACAATACCATTTGGCCTCTGTATTCAAAGCAGTAGTTTAATATTACTCTTTTAACAAACTGCTGAAAGTTGGTATTCACTATTGATACGGTTTCCTTCAGTTCCTTAACAATATGTGTATCAATTTAGTACACATCATGAATGCTTATCTGTTATATAATTGGGGTTTCTTACGGTGGCATAAAGAGGACATAGGCAATATTTTATTTAACAGTCTCTATAACGTGCGCACGTCAAAGCTATGACGTGGGCACGTCATAACTATGACGGGCGCACGTCATATCTATCGCGTGCGCACGTCATATCTATCGCGTGCGCATGTGATAGCTATGATGTGCGCACGTCATAGAAATAGTTAAATAAAATAACATATGAAATATTTTAACTATTTCTATGACGTGCGCACGTCATAGTCATGACGTGCGCACGTAATAGCTACGACGTGCGCACGTTATAGAAAAAGTTAAATAAAATATTGCCTATGTCCCCTTTATGCCGCCGTAGTTTTTGTTTTGTTTCTAAGGTAAATATTGTTAAAAAGCTTTAATGAACGAGATATTAATATTAAAACATGTCACAGATTATGCTATAACTCTTGCCTGATCATTTATAAATATAGACATTGGAAAGCTAAATGCATAATTTTGTACGAACTTCTTTTGGCTTGCTAAAAACAATCAAAGTACTGACAGTACTGGTGTGACATGCTTTTGAAGAGGATGGATATAAAAGCATCAATTTAAGTTAATCTTCATCACCACAATGGTGTACGTGGGTACGAAAATTTAGGAACGAAAAAAATTTGGGTACGAAAATTTTGGGTACAAAAAAGAGGAACTTGACCCATTCAGCGAAACTAAGAGGCGAGTTACTTTCTCGAACAAATCTAAAAATTACTACATTTGGGGTTTTCTCAGCGTCACAGCGTTTGAAGTGTCACCTGGAAGTTTCGAGTCGGGTTCGTGTCCCGAACCTCTCGATAAATTTGAAAGAGGACGGGAACCAAGCTGCCTTTACCTTTATCAATGATAATCAGCGAGCTATGCCGATAGAGAAAATTTAGCTAACTAAATCGGACTGGCTCGGTCTTTCACATAGGTCGCCAATGTGAAGAATGTTTTCATGGTATGATAACTAAGACGGAGAGGTTCGCTGAAGCAGCATCGTCAAAAACCGCAAAGAAAATCGAACATCGGACATACCGGTTTTGTGAGGATAAGTATTCAGACCGTCGTTTATTTATAGATTCAAATGTGTCTTGTTACAGCGGGGTGTTCAAGAATTCATCTGGTACAACATGGAAAAAAGGCTGCTTATTACACATGTATTACTGACATATTTGAGTGACAGACATATAAAAAAAGTTATAACATCGATGCCTTCTCCAACAATTTAATAATGAATATTGTGGGAGATTGTGAGAGCTCTAACAGTGTCACCGCTTAAATACATAATTTTAAATCAGTCAACGGTATCGGAATAATGGAGACGCTGTACGTTGTCATAACAACCGGTGTCCGATGTTGACACATACCAATCAGTCAATCTTTAGCATTGAAATAGGCGTGAAAAGACTTGATAACGTTCGTTTACAAAATCACATTTAAAAGAAATTGGTTCTTAACATGATGACAGTTTTTATTATACATCACTTTCGTTTCAAAGGTATACATCATTTTGCTCGGGAGGCAATATGTACGAAACCCTTCATCTGCCAATTAAATGCATTTATTATTTGAATATTTATCTTTAACAGAGCTCTCGTTGTCGGAAATAAGCAGTATAACACCGTGGTACATGAATAGAAGCATTAACCAGGTAATTATCGGTTACGAAAAATAAATTTCAAAATACTGTATAGTTTCTCCTCAGAAATATCCTATTTATTACATCAACGTCTGTATGAAAGGAAATATGTACTTTTATCACCCAGCATCGAAGCAGCATATCAAAATCATCAACTGATTATTGAAGAATGAATAAAATGTTGAGAGTACGTTCTTAGTTGTGTATACATTAATGGGAATGAGTAGCACATGGATAATATCTCTTAGTAATCTAACTCGAGATATATTTTAATTAAATGCATGCTATATGCCTATATTAAAGCCACACTCATTGAAATAAAATACATGTTAATCAATACATATAGATGCAATGTGAAAGTGTGCAAAATTGTCATTAAATCTATAGCCTAGTTAGCAAGTAATTTTTTTTTGAAATTTTAAAACCGAAAGAAGGATTTCTATACGTATACGTCCATTTCGAAAAACGTGATTATTTTAAAGTTTTAAAGCGCAAAAAGACGGATTTCTACCTTGTAACCACCAGATTTATTCTAATTTGCATAAATAAAATTAAATCTATAGCCTAGTTAGCAAGTTATTTATTATTATTTTTTTATATTTTAAATCCGAAAGTAGGATTTCTATACGTATACGTCCATTTCGACAAACGCGGTTATGTTTAAGTTTTAAAGCGCAAAAAGACGGATTTCTACCTTGTAACCACCAGATATATTCTAATTGGCATAGATAAAATTAAATCTATAGCGTAGCTAGCAAGTAATTTATTATTTTTCAAACGGTACCGCTTTTAAAACCGAAAGTAGGATTTCTTGACGTATACGTCCATTTCAACAAACGCGATTATTTTTAAGTTTTAAAGCTCTAAAAGACGGATTTCTACCTTGTAAACACCAGATATATTCTAATTGTCATAGATAAAATATGTTTATTATTTATACTTAAATTTTCTTTCATTTAGCCCTAAATTTAATGCATGTTTTTATTTTCCAACCCAACAAACCAGACATAATGAAACTTAAAAACACTGTGGCAGTACCTTAAATGTAACATGCTGCTTGTTGTGGGATAAAAGGTATGCAATCAAATAAACGCTACTTAATCAAATGAAAACATTAAGTCTCCATACTAGTTTTCGTGAAATAAAATATAAAACACAATATTTTTTCAAAGGTATGTTATTTAAGGTAGAGTATTGACATTTTTTTCGTAATTTTAATAGATGTATTTACACCAATTTACTAACAAATATACTGTGTGAACTATTTTAGAATTATTTTATTTGAAAGGAAATAATTTCATTTGTGTTTACATGACCGGTAAAACCGTAAAAGAAGAAGAACCTAAACTGCTGTCACTGCGATAATACGGCTTAAGAAATAAAACGCTACTTTTTTAAAACACGTATTTCCAAAATATCGATGAACAGTGTTACAAGCGCTCCATTATGTTGTTCATACTTATTTGTTAATTTTCATTAAATAAACGATATTTGATTTTAAATTGTCAGAAAGTGTAATTTCGCTGGTATTAACAAAATATAATGATCCATGTTTGACTCTATGACATTTTTTAAATGACGCTATTGTGTCAATCTGGGTAAATTAAATGTAATATAACGAATGATTTCGATAATGTTATATGATAATATTAATTTGCCGTGGGAATTTGGTCGGATCCATATTTTCAAATGAGAGAAACCTTTTCGTGTGATAGATGATGTGATAAAGTTAAGGAATTTGAATTTCAGTTTGAAAATAAAGTTCTTTTGTGGTGTGTTTAATTTATGATAAAACGGATGACAATTAAGAGTCCAATGGTACTTTAAATTGTCCAAGTTTAATAAATAGCACAATCATTGATACACATTTTACAGACGTTTCACCTGTTAAAGTTAGATTTTTCTTATGTTCTTCATTCGTTTGTTTCCCGTACATTTAGCGACAAATATGCTAAATTGCCTTTATCATGGCCGCTTATATTACGTTCACGTCGTATCGCCAACCATAATGCTGTGTATCTTTGTTCATTCTGTTTTAATTTTTAAATTAAAATAATGTTAATATAACAATGTTTTTAAATGATTGTAAAACTAATGAAACGCTATCGCACATTTAAAAAATAAGCAAACATTCACGTACAATGTATATTCAGAACATGCGTAAAACAACAGTGTTCATTTGTTTAAGAAAATGACTTTGTCCACTAGCTTGTGGCTGATGAAGTTGCGCGCCTTGCTAACAAGACGACTTGTTTTCGAGAACACTCCATCCGATTTCACGGATGTCGATGGTACGGACAAAAGCCTCCTGGGCAGCATGCGCAATTTGGAAACGCTGTTTATTTCCCCCCCCCCCCCCATTTCAATGGGTCGCCATCGAGTTGACAATTCACGCGCATGTTTGCAAACGTACTATACAGCGCGACTTTGAAGCAATTGCACTTATTCAACTTAATGATTTTGATAAAATTGCTACTTATAAAAACTTTATTTTCGCGATCAATCTGTGGCAGATATTGGTTAACAATGCATCAAAATAAGCCGCCCATTTTCTCAACTGATTTTTATCGCGTGTTAGATAAATGTATAAAATACGTCTTCGTTCATAGCCCCCATTCCCCGCAGTTCGCTAGTTAAATATGCGCGAGTAAAACATAACAATAGCGCCAATTATCAAAACTTAACCCCTGGCTGTAACCACTAAGGTACTGATATATTACTTTATAAATGTGTTTGTCGCCAGGGCAAGTTGGAAGTATGTCGCACGACAAACGAAAAATCGTAAGAATTATTCCATGAAAAAGGCATAAAAACATTTTTTTCAGGTTAACCTTTTCTCAAAAATGTAACCGGTTAACTGGTCGTACCGGTAGGTTAACCGGTTAATCGCTTGCATCCCTAATAAGAACACATATTATGAGTTAACTTCTATAAGATTGGACAAAATGTGACTTCTAGCGTGTTCACAAGGGTTTACCATAGACATAAAAACGAATTTGCCCCTGCCCTTTTCAAAGGACCGGCAGTATTTTGCAACTCAGACAAAATATCATTAGAACAAATAATCTGAGGCAGTCATGAAGATTGGAAAAATGTCGTATATAAGAGTGTTTATATAAAAAAAAATGAAATTGTACATAGTTACTTTTTGACCCATGTGATCCACTTTCGAACACGGCCGGGATATCATTTGGTCAAATTTTCTTTTTAAGTTTCATGAAAACTGGAAAATAATATATAAATATGGCCTATAGGGTATTTCCAAGGTAATGTTGACGACACACGACGAACGACAGACAAAAGGTGATCACAAAATCACAATAAGCACTTTGTTCTCAGATCCTCTAAAACACAGATACATCATAAAGACGACGTTCATAGTTAAACTGAATACACTCGTATTATTTGTATGCGTAAGACACCGAGGGTGAACTCAATGAGACATGTGCAATCATGTCCATGGGACTGAATGACGGACAATCTGGTCGACGGACGGGTGGACGGTCGGTCGGGAGGGTTTGGGGCGGACGGACGGCCGGGATGGAAGGCGGGCGGGTGGAAGGAGAGATAGACGGACGACAAGACAGACCGTCAAAAGGGTGTTGGAAAAACGGAAAAACAACAAGACACATATACAGATAGACTGACACACGGAATGACGGATGTAAATGAAGGAAGCAACAACAGGGCCAAAGGGCCTTCGGTCACTCCCTTAAGGCATGTTGAAACCTATTAGTCCTGTCCTGACTTTGTGATGTGTGTGTGATTGCTGTAGTTTTATCTAGTTTTATTTGCTCTATGTGACACATATTTGATAAGGTATGATACATAATTACAACAAATACAAGAGTTTACTATAAACCTCTTAAAAACAGAAACCCCAATTAGGCCAAAGGATGGGGGATTTCGACCCCCGAGGCATCATATGAACAAGCTGACCAGACGATTATCATACGATTTGGCACATCAATTATGAAAAACATAACAGTTGCAGTTTCACAAAATGTTGACATACAAGTCTGCATAAATCATGTGAAATCTGGGGCGTGGTAAGTTTAGAGCCCAGGGGCATGATTTGAACAAACGTAGAAGATGAAAAATATACAATATTACACACCAAATATAAAATCCCTGACCCTTGCGGTCTCAAAGAAGAATACGAACTGACGGACGACTTACATCTGGGTATCCTAAAGACAGAAATCTTGAAATACATTAAGACAAAGTCAGAAGAGCGACTGACGGACTGACTGAATGAATGACTGAATGACTGACTGACTTACTGAATAACATACATGCCTGCCTGCCTGCCTGCCTGCCTGCCTGCCTGCCTACCTACCTACCTACCTACCTACCTACCTACCTACACCCATCCATCCATCCATCCATCCATCCATCCATCCATCCATCCATCCATCCAGCCATCCATCCATCCATCCATCCATCATCCATCCATCCATCCATCCATCCATCCATCCATCCATCCATCCATCCATCCATCCATCCATCCATCCATCCATCCATCCATCCATACATACATACATACATACATACATACATACATACATACATACATACATACATACATACATACATACATACATACATACATACAATACATACATACATACATGCATACATACCTACATACCTACATACCTACATACCTACATACATACATACATACATACATACATACATACATACATACATACATACAAACGGACGGACAGACGGACGGACGGATGGACGGACGGACAGAAAGACACACACAGACAGACAGACATACACACAGACAGACAAACATACAGACCTACTGACTGACTGACCAACTGACTGACTGACTGCCTGATGGACGAAAGGACGGACGGACGGGCTGACCGATTGACTGACTGAGAGACAGACATACAGACGGACGGACAGACGGACGGACAAACAGACAGACAGACAGACAGACAGACGAACAGACAAACAGACAGACAGACAGACAGACAGACAGACAGACAGACAGACAGACAGACAGACAGACAGACAGACATACAAACAGACAGACAGACAAATTTAATTGACCGTCTGATCGGGAGGCAAGACGACTAGCGCGAATCCTGAACTTGTCTGTATTTCGTTTAGGGGGATGAGGTTGGCAAACAACCATCTCCATAAATTTAATTAATGTGTTTGCAGTATAATTGCTAATGTACAACGAGGATTTTAGTTACTGGGGACACACGAAAGAAAATGCCTTTAAGGTAGCGCACACGTAATGGGCACCTTTTCAAATATAATCTCATGTATTATTTTCTTAATCAGCATCATTTCACTAAACAACATGTAAATTTTAGGTAGGCTTTCCATACTTTTTAAAAAAATATAATGATTTTTTTTAAACCACACCCGCGCTCGGCTTTTGTCCAGTCTATTTTCATCCCTGGGGTATATGAAAGCTCCATAATTCATCCAGATTTTCAAATATGGGCATGCAATTGGTGTGTACAGATGCAGTACAGGTGTTTACAGTTTAAACAAGATGAAAAAAAGTTTTCTTTTACAGACATTTATTTTTTTATAACTTGTTATCTATGAAAGAGCGCCATGAAATGCAAGAGGTTTCAACCAAGTAGAAATTGGGTTGGTTAAAAACAAAGTGTCATGCAATTCAAAATAGTATCATTGAAGTTATATTTTTAACTTAGTTTTTATAGATACACTATATACAGCAAAAATACAAAGAAATAGACAGGTTAACCGTTTAACCGAAATACAAATAAAAATGCAACATGAATGATTCGTATTTTCAGCAGTAAACGGTGTTTAAATTTTAAAAATTGAAGAATGTGCAAAAAAATTGCAACATATGTAACAATAAACATAGCTTATATGCTATATTAAATCAAATTACGTTAGAAAACAAATAAAACAATAATAAATAAATAATGCAACAACTCTGATGCAGTTTGTGCTACGCGCGGCTCATCAATCCGATGGACGGATAACGCACGGACAAGTCAGTTAATTATGTATGGTCTTATTGATATTTTTCTATTCGGAATCCAATTAAATTGTAGGGTAGGCTATCTAGAATATTTCTCTTTTTTACTTAAAAAAAAATAAAAAAATAAATAACCTATAAATTAACATGTGATAATGTTATCAATGTTGACGCCGTTCATCAATAAGAGAGATAACCGCTGAGAAGAGTTAGTAAATCTCGTCGCAGTGATTATCTCCCTTGTCAAATAGAAGGTAGCAAGTTCATTCTCAAGAAAAATCCTTTCGGATTTAAACGTTTGTCTACTATAAGGAAAGTCAGTGTAATTATCTACCAAATATCGTTTTATAAATGGTAAACCATAATAAGAACATCCGTACAGATTGTGCTAATGCCTGAATAAATACGCAAACATCCGAAAAACAAATCATGTATTCCGGATTTTCGTTATTCCGTCTTAACATAGATTCTAGTTGTCGCTAGTGCGGGACGTTATACCTACTTCCGGTGTCAATATAAACAACGGGCATAAACTACTGCTGCATCTTTGAATGTCATAATTTTATCAGCAGACCCTTACGAAAACTTAGGCCCTGTGGCTACTAGTAGTGGCTAAGATGCCGCAATGTTGCGGCTAAGTTGCCGCTACTAGTTGCGGCTATGTAGCGGCAAGGTAGTTTTTCGTATGCAAATGAGCTTTTTGGCTACTAGTTGCGGCTCGGTTGCCGCTACTAGTTATGGCTTTGTTGCCGCTACTAGGTCTGGCTCTACTCTGGCTTCTTTGCCGCTTCTAGTTGCGGCTATGTTGCCGCTCCAAGTTGCGGCTATGTTGCCGCTATTAGTTGCGGCTATGTTGCCGCTTCAAGTTGCGGCTACATTGCTGCTACTAGTTCTGGGATGGCTCCGCAAGATTTATGAAATAAATCACCACAGCTTACTTACAATGACTAACTTTTCCCCAGTAACTTCTTTTTGCTTGTCAGATTCTTCAGCCATTTTGATTTTTTGTATGATGACATCATCAGTGACGTCATGACATCATATAAAATATGATGTCATTCTACAATTGTGGCTACCTTCTGGCTACTAAGAGCCACTAGCTAAATAAGCTACTAGATAATAAGCCTTTTGTGTTTTCAACATTAATATTAAAGTATTGGTTGTGGCTACCATCTGGCTCATAATTGCACTTTTTTGATACAAGAATATGTTCTGGCCATATTCTGGCTACTATGAGCCGCTAGTGGCTATAAGAGCCGCTAGCGGCCACTAATAGCCATAAGATTGCCACAAGGTAGCCGCTAGCGGCTACTATTGGCTACTTTCTGGCTAGTAGTTGTGGCTACAAACAATGGTAGTGGCTTTGTAGCCGCAACATTACCGCTACATAGCGGCAACCTTTTCATTTCTGTTAGGGAGAGTCAGACATTTTCTGAAGAAAAAAGTCAATTAGTTTGTGTCAGTATAACTGATGCATCAGACATTGCAGAATGGTGTTTGTGTCAGTATAACTTATGTTTCAGACACACAGCATGTTGTTTGTGTCATTATAACTAATGTTTCAGACACTGCAACACGAAGAATGGTCTTGAAAAAATTATATGCCTGATACAACAGTTGGATGTCTATGTCAGTTAACGGATTTATTCAATTTAATAGTAGGATATTTGTCTTTGACGTACGGTTGTTATCAACATAACACATACAGTTTCTTTATAAGTTGAACGGATTTGTCAGCTTGGTAGTTAATTGTTTTTCAAGTGCGCAAATAGGTTATAACCACAATTTATTATAGAGATAAAACTTGTCCACAAACCTGCTTCGCCTCGATCATATTCGTCTCGATCTTTTTCATTCGCTGCTTGATGTATGCGGTTGATGCTTTCTTGTGTCTTGTTTTCAATGCTTTGTTCTCCAGCCTGTGTCTTTTTTTCAATGCGCTGTTCTCCAGCCTGTGATTTGTTTTCAATGCTTTGTTCTCCAGTCTTTATTTTAGCCTCTAAATCATTAAGACCTTCTTTCAGAGTCCTTTCAGCCTCTTTAGAAAAACGTTCTCCAGTCTCTTTTGCCTGTGTGAGGGTCTGATTGGCTTCTATCAACAGCTTGCAAAAATCGTCCAGTGAAAGACGATCATTCTGCAACTACATAAATTATTTGCTATCGTAGACATATATCAAAACAGATTCTCATAATATATCTAAATAAATTATTATATAGTCTGTGTTTTTTATACAACAGAACTAGTAGAGAAAAGTTAGCAGAGCAGCAAAAAATAAAAAAAAACATTCTCATATTGACATTTGTTTAATACGCATATAATAAAGCCTTAATTGATTATACTAATTAGTTTATTTTGTATTATAAAATGATTTCAATATCTCCATCCGATAATGTGATTTCAATATCTGAAGCCAAAAAGATGGAATATTTTAAAGTTGCCAATGTGCTTGATAATGTTGATATGTGACGACAGTAGTGAATTGCCCTGTAGGCCCAGTTCATTGGTGCTAGTTTAATCAACGATTTATTTTCAGTGATATTCAACAAAGCAGTGTTTATGTTTTCATTTACAAGAGGGCCTGAAAGACCCAAAGTTTCTCACCTGAGATACAAAGGAACTGATCTGCTCAGTGCAGCCCCAATATATCATTACAACAAATGTTCTTACCAAGTTTCGTGCAAAATGAACTATAAATATAACTTTAAGTGTTAAATAGGTTTAACTATAGCCATATTAGAATAAATTCCCCGACCCCTGGCGGCTATGTTTTTCAACAGACAGGAAATATGTTTGAACGTATCCAAGATAGCATTAAAACAAATGTTTTGACTAGGTGTTATGAAGATTGGACAATTAATGTTACTTTTAGAGTGTAAACAGGTCTTTGCGATAGCCATTATCATATAAGAAAAAAATCATGGCGGCCATGTTTTTCAAC
This sequence comes from Dreissena polymorpha, assembly GCF_020536995.1. NCBI lineage: Eukaryota > Metazoa > Mollusca > Bivalvia > Myida > Dreissenidae > Dreissena > Dreissena polymorpha. The sequence continues at coordinate 45,203,892 of NC_068361.1, read as the reverse complement.
CAACCAAAACTATTTTCAAACTCGTCCAAGATATCATTGGGACAAATCTTCTGACCAAGTTTCATTAAGATCAGACAATAAATGTGGCCCCTGGAGTGTTTACAACGTTTTACTAAAGTAATATTGTTATGCCGTATAACAAAGAAAAAAAGATTTAATTCAAAATTTCTACTTTTACTTTTATTTTTATAATAATTTTCATGATAACAGAAGCATATATCAAAATATCGTATACAAACAATTAAAATATTCGTACCTGCATCTCACGACTTTTCAAACCCTTTTTAAATGTTAATATTAATCTGAAGTAGTTAAAGTATATTTTCATTTTTGATCTTTCTCCGTTTAAGCTGTATTCGAAAGTGAAACTTGTTTTTCGTTTGACTACGTTATTTATACTAAAACCGTCGTGACGTCAATGACATGTGACGACCTATAATGTAAAAATATCTACCAATGAACGTCATACGAAATGGCGGATTTAATGAATGAATACGATGCAAGCGCGAACAACAATAATAAGTTAAATCATTGCCAAAATACACAAGTTTAACAATGGGTATGACTTTAAATCAATTAATAAGCTATTTATCTTTAATGTTTCATATACATTCTTACTGTGATTATGATATTTAATCGGAAACGAGCTTTAGTTACATTACGCAATACAATAACAACTGGGTGGGGTAACGGCCTAGCAATATATAGCCATATAATGAAAAATACCCGCCTCATTGAGGCCATGTTTTTCAAGAAACCAGGAACCATTTTGAACTTGTTCATGATATCATTAGAACAAATGTTCTGACCAAGTTTCATGAAGAATGGACAATAAATGTGACTTTTAGAGTGTTAACAAAGTTTTACTATATCCATACGTAGCAATATTAGGCAAAATGAGCTGCCCGCTGGTGGCAATTTTTATAACACACCAGAATCGTATTGATTTTGGGACTTAATCAAGGTGTCGTTGGGACGAATTTTCTGACCAGTGTTCATGAAGATCGGACAATAAATGTGGCCTCTAGGGTGTTAACACAGTTTTATTATAGTCATATAAGAAAAAATGTTTTTCAATATTTTTTAACCATCTCGAATCATTGTCGAACTCGTACAAGACATCATTCGTACAAATCGTGAGAACAAGTTTCATGATGATCGGACAATAAATGTGGCTTGAAGAGAGTTAACAAGGTTTTACTAAAGCCATATAAGGAAAAATGCCACGCCCCATGGCGGCCATATTTTACAACCAACTGGAACCATTTTCAAACTCATTCAAGATATCATTAGGAAAAATCTTCTGACCAAGTTTTATGATGATCGGACAGCAAATGTGATCTTTAGAGTGTTAACCAGTTTTTACTATAACCATATTAGGAAAAATATCCCGCCCCCAGGAGGCCATCTTTTAAAATCAACCATACCCATTTTCGAACTTGTCCAAGATATCGTTGAGACAAATCCTTTGATTAAATTTCATGAAGATCGGACAATTAATGTGGCCTCTAAAATGATAACAAGGCAAATGTTGACCCCGCACAATGCACGGAGGACAAAAAGCGATCACAAAAGCGCACCACGAGCACATTGTGCTTAGTGAGCTAAAATGATTGCAAGCGCTATTTTCTAATGACACAACCAAACACCATGCAATAAATATTATTACAAACCATTTTACATAAACTGTATGATATGATATTTTTCTCAAATATACTGCAGTATTTCATTATCTGGACATTTGTCTGTTCTGTTATGAAATTATTGTGTTTCCCGCCCACTAAAAGCGTGTGTTAATTGCATACTGTTCTTAAAATGTTTCAGTATCAGTATAAAATAAAAATATCTATTCGTAAGTGACAAAGATTCACTTTTTGCATAAAAATATCTTTGTTAAAATATTCATGTGGACAATTTCTTTGTACATGCATTCTTTATATTATATAATTGTTTAAATAGAGACAAACAACACAAACACAATCAATTTACTTCACTGAGTTTCCTGTGCGCTTCTGTTGCTGAGGGATCATGCACTAAGCAGACCGGATCAGCCAATAGGGTGGACAGTGTCAGGAAGCAGTACTGCAGATCAGCATCTGTAACCTTGCAGTTGGCAGTGTGGCGTACATCTCGGCCTATTTGACGGACCTAGAGGGGAAAGGATTGCTGTGACGTTAAGGACCAAGAGAAGAAGTATTGAGGTAAACCTTCACACGCATGGAAAACCAGCGTCGAAGTGATGACATGTGATTGTAAACATGCTTAAATATACATACACTTTTAAATAATACTTGTATAATTCATACAATGATAATTAATTGCATGACATAAATCGTGTCATAACACATAAAAATTATACATATGAAAATTCTGTTAACAAACCAAACTTTGAAAATTTAGACTTGTATTCGTTCTATTAGAATGGTGCATTTAGAGATTACCTTTTCTAGCGGACATTGCTTATCAGGAGGAGGCGGTGATAGACATGCGGGGGAGACGCAATTCTGGAAATGCGTGCAGTTCAACATGATGCTTATCACACCATTAAAGTCAGATGCCTGCACAGAAGATACGCTGATATATCCATCCCGTGGGAGGTAGCATTTGCCAATTTCCCACGGATCCGTTGCCCATCTTTCAGCTTTAGTGTTTGCCCAAGAAGGCCCATTAAATCTGTGTAACGATGTGATATTTTGTTTCACTTTATCACATGTTTGGCATGACTTGTATTGTAGTGAATTGTGGAAAGAACAGTTAGTTCGTTTCCTCTGTTTACACACGTCCCGAGTTGGGCACGGTATAAGGTTTTGAATAAAGCATTGCCCACAACTTCTACCAACTATTGTTTGGACGTTTAGTAATTCCGTCACAACAAAGTCAGTCAATCCATCCTTTGTCAAATTGAGGGCAATGCAAGCTTTGAACCAGTTATTGGTCTGCTTATCGGTGAAGATGCTGGTGTTGGCAGCCATCCCCAGGAGACTAAATGAACCATTCAGTAGAGAGTTAGTTTGTGGACAACCAAAGAGTAGTTGTATTATGGCACGTCGTCATATTCTTGTCCATGAGCATCCTCTGATCTTGTTATTGTTTTGGTTGCTTTATTTCTCCTATAATTAAATAAGTATATTTTACAAAACTTAGATCGTCTGTTCAAAGAATCAAATCAACTGAAACATAAGACATATCATTATGAAAAATGTATGTAGGTAACAAAAACATTTGTCATCTACAAGTGAATTGGTATATTTTACCGAACACATGTATTCAGTTTAAAGACTAATATCAACTGAAAAATAAACGATGTCATTCTATCACAGTGTGCCTGTGAAACCCCATGTACATTCCATTACATTAGCAACAAAATTTGATACCGTAAATGTGTGTAATTGCATTTTTTAATTACACACATACTTTTATTAAAATGATATTTTCATGTCAGCAGCTTTGATATTTGAAAGCTGCTGCGTTTGAAAATTTTGTCAACAATTTTATATGCATTTATTTTATCTTACTAAGCATTCAGTCTCGAAGAAATGATTGACACCACATGAAAACGTCGCTTCCGCACGTAGAAACGATCAATCATTATAATCTGATAGGTACATGTACAACTATAACACACAATTATTGGTGTTGCATAAAATGGTTGGCGTTGTTCGTATTGACTGATTATATTATGTTGTATTATGTTTAGTGTTTAGCTTACAACGATATGCAGATATCACACATATACAATCACTGAACGAAAAAAGCTACCCGTATGTCCAAAATATTTCCCATACTGTTTGCCTGTGATTTTAAGCAGAAAGTTATGTTATGCTGTACTGTGGCTAGCTGATCTACAGTGAAGCACCTTTTCCTAAAGCAATACCAGAAATGGTGTAAGCTGTTATTCGATTTCTTTAACTGTTAAAATATCTTTTGACCTACGTTTCTAGTAATTTTACTGCACTTTAATGTTTAGGGAAGACTTTATTGGGCGGTATGATTTTGGTTGGTGTTTGGCGTTATTGCGTTTTAGGAGGGGAATTATCGTGGCTGTGTCTACAATCAATACTAGATTGAATGAGTTTAGTCAGATGCTTAGAATTATGGCTTGCAGGTGTTGAAACATAAAATTATATATTCTATATGGGCCCATTACGGAGATACTGTTATTTTTTATTATTGTCTGGAGTCCTTCAAATGTAAATGGTATATTGTGAAGCCTACTTTTATCCCCAGGCACATTAAAAATACTGTCGTTCTCCAGTTCAAACGGGTTTCCGCAGTCAAATCTTTCTTGAGGTTAGCTTGAATTTTTTGAAGATGGATTCGAAATATTGAACCAAAAATTGAGCCTTTTCCCTTGAGATTGTGGTAATTTCCCACATTGCCTGCCCTATTGATCACATTCGGCTCCGATCAGCTTTTGGGGTTAGACTTTCGAGTGATAACAAATGGATCAATTAAATAATTTAATAATGTGTCACGCTTCTTGTTTTCCTCAATGTCAACAAATGACAACAAATTTATTACATTTTGAAGGTTTGTTGACGAGGCTATACCTGGAAAACCTCCTCAAAAACATTATACAGAGACTGCGATTAAAAAGCAGAGAATTAAAAAAAGCTGAGATTTTGTACTGAAATTATTGAAGTTTGTTATATCAATAAATGTTGTATTGAGAAACTAATATTTTATTGTTGTAGGGAGTTAAGTTGTAAATTATTATTGGTTGAGGATTTGTTTGGTATTAGAAAAACTAACAAATAACGTGTTTCAGCAAGTAAAATTTCTGAAGTAGCTGGCAAGTAAATTTAATTTCGAAGATTCCTATAAACACCTTGTGCTCAGGTGAGTTTAACAGTTTAGAATGTGAGATTATACTCATCTGATTGAACACATATTTATCTGGAGCGTTTCCAGAAAATTAAGTCAAAATTATAAACATACACTACACGACCCGTGATTTTTGCAGCAATTCTCGCATCACAGCGATTTATGCAACGTGACAAATCGCGGTGATTCCGAGCGACAAGAAAATTTTAGTGATGTCTCGGCAATTCCACGGTGACCGTCGCGCGATGTATCACGCTGTACGGCAATCAGCGCGAATCACCGCGAACCGACGTGATTCACCTTTTTTTCGCGAAGAATTCGGCAACATGGCAATCAGAAATATGCATTCCGCAAAGTAGGATACATTGTCAATAACCAAGATAATAAATATTCGGCACATTTGGAATTGGCAAAAAATGACTTCGAAATCTGAAATTTGAAATTCGGCAATCCGGTACAAAGATGGCGACGATCACAGCTTCATTGCTTTATCCATACTTGTAACCGATTTTAATCGCTTAGAGGTTTTAGTATGTATGCACGATTTTGTCAAATATTTATGAATTTATATAAAATTAATGTGTAAAAAACGTATTAAACATATATTTCAATATAAATTAAAATAAAAGTGAAAAAGAACATGTGTCGAAACATGAAAAATACGCCAGATATTTAATTCTGAAATGGAAAATGTCTGTAAAGTCGAAATCACCAGCATGCATGTACGATGTGAATCTAAATTTAGTTTTAGTGCAGATTCGTTCATACGAAACAAAGACACAATTTTGTTTTACGAATCATTTTAATTTCCTGCAACGATATCTGTTCATACGACACACGAAGAAGACGAATGCTTCGGTTATTCACGGACTCTAGATGACACTGATGAAACGTAACCGTATCGGCAAATATCTTGTCGAAACTGAGTCACGTGACCGATAACTATCGATCTTTCATAATTAGCGTACATCGAAGCGCCGAGGTTAAACATTTTGATGTATCCACTCACGTCTTTTTTTTAATTTTAGTTTCATTTCTCGGCCGATTTTGACAAATTATATATAATTAGAAAGCCTACGTTACGTATTTTTCAGATATATAAATAAATATTAAGTTTTTCTTCTGATTTGGGCAGCCCGGCGAGTAATAACTTTAACTTTTGCAAAAATCATACCGTTTTGGAGTAAAGAATCTAGGTTGACATGTTCGTACTTTATACCGATTTGTAGAGTTTATATTTGGAGTTCAGTTTTTAAAATTACATCTTGCTTAGGATAATAGAATTCTTTATAGGATAGAAAAAAATGGTTTTAAAAATGAAAGTAAGTAAGGAATGAAGACAGAAGAAAGTAGCGCGCGGTCATTACGCACCGAACTGATGCTACGGTCTTGGAGATTATGGATATGTACATGACTTAACACATGATTAACAATTATTATGCATATTCTTAATTATTCTGATATCGAACCAATCAACGTGTTTTATCTAACTGTAAACATTGAACGATACTTTTAAAAACAACGGTCCATAAAGTTTTGGATTGTATTTGTAAAACTTTCTACAACAAAGTTTATTGACAGTTTACTCGAACATTTGCAATTGATATTTAACAAAAGTGAGAGTATCGTAACTCGGCTACTTAATATTCTAATAGAATGTTAATTGCATTGGGAATGATCGCTCTTCAAATACATTCAGAAATATATCGGGTTCGCACGAAAAGAGCGCCAATAATTTAAATCGTTTGCGCGCCTATAATGTGGAACCGCATCGGATTCGCACGAAAAAAAAGCGCAAATAGTTCAATAGTTTAAATCGTTAACGCGCCGATAATGTAGAACCGCTTAACAACAAGAAGTCACGCACAAGTGACAGGTGAATTACACGCTCATTTCACCGAAAACAATAAGCATCGATTTATAACCATACCCTTAAGCGAATACATACATACAGCACCAGGTGAAAACCAATAACTCACACCTTTGCACCTGGACTATCAATCGATTAGACCCGCACCTCACGCAGTGAGGCACCTCAACCTAACAAAATGGCCGCAATGTTCTTACTTTTACCCTACTTAGATGGTGTAATTATGAAAAGTTGCGACTAGCTTGTTTACTTATTACATTTGAAAGATTTCCTGTTTATTCTGTAATTAATGCATTGAATGCTACTTGTTCTAGCTTGTTACTCGATGTAATGTGATTATTATGCATTATAGAAACAATGTGAAACTCGTTGTATTATTATAAGCACCACCACCCGCGCAGCAATAAACAAAGTCTAATTTTTCAGAAAATGAAAGTGCTTCAGTATATAGAACAAAATGAACGTTACGCTTGTCGATTGTTCCAAGAGTATATTTCAATCAGGTGGCTTGTAAAATTTGAATCACATAGGATTTTAAACAAGCCACTCGAGTGATGCGTACTCTCGGACGGTCGTTGAGCGAGCTATTCCGTATACACCAGTAAGGATGCAATCATGATTGACAGTCGCTGTTATAGTCATTATTATTATTTTTAAACTGTGAATAAATTTGCCTTAACGTGTCCTATTCGACCAAGATATTCACTTCAGTATATGTCATTCACAGCTGGTGATAAAGTTTCCTTACACCTCTAATATGCATTTTCGTTAAGAACATATATCGCAATACCAAACGCTAAATTACAATCATCAGATTAAAAAGTCGCACATAAATCAACATTAAGAACTCTATTGAATAATTATTACGCAGACACTTATTTAAAACTTCGCAATGTCGGATATTCACGTCAAACAGTCATTTAAAAAGCAAATGCATGCGGCACATCATTCAGTACATGTATACGTACTCAACCCATAACAAATCGTTATAATTAAGCAGAATATATTTAAATAACATACTTTTTTCTCGTCGAATATAGAAATGTGTCTCCATACTCCAACCAACTTTGCTCCTAAGCTCTTAACATATTGAAAGGTTGCTAATCTTGTCAAACGTTTGCTTTGAACGTACCACTCTGGATCAGCAGACGATTTATTGCTTAAAAATGCCTGTCTTACGGAGGATTCCGGAGATTGTCGATGAATCACGATTGTGCACGTACGTCACTTCGCACGGTTATGATTGGTAGACTTGCCAGTCGAAGATCGTAGTCAAAACTGGCTTGTCAGCGTGATTCATGAAACAACCTTATGCGTCCCGGACGTTGTTCTATTTACGCCCATATTCTTAGCTTAATTGTCAAGTGATTCTTGAAAATTGCGGCTGCTATTACGCGGTCCGTACATATACTAGCCGCGCTCTGTAAAAACTGGGCTTAATTCACGTGTTTAAAATATCTTACCAGATAGGCCTGTGCAGTCCGCACAGGTTAATAATAAACGACACTATCCGTTGTTAATAATTCTTCGTTAAAAAGGATGTCTATTCTAAACGAAAATCCAGCCAAAGCGGAAATCGTCGTTCATGATAAGCGGAAGCGGACTTCAGGGGCTTATCTGGGACGACACTTTACGCACATCCTCTGGTTTTCCTAGAACGAGGCCCATATAAAAAGCAATTGTTAAAAAGTATTACATTTTGGCATTGTACTCCTTCTATGATATTAAACGATGCGCCAATTTGTCACTTGTTATATCTGGTATGAAAAATATCAAGAAATTGAATAAATATATATATTAAAACTAAATTTCAGAAACTTTGTAAGGATCATTCTTATTAGCTGATTTTTTAAAGTATAGAGTACACATTTGTATTATTTCAATATAACAAAAACACATGCGTATGTACCGATACTAAGCTGCACATAGTTAAAATATTTTTCTTACAGAATTTAAAGGGGCCTTTTCACGTTTTGGTAAATGGACAAAATTAAAAAAAATGTTTCAGATTCGCAAATTGTCGTTATAGTTATGATATTTGTTAAGCAGTAATACTGAACATTTACCATGCTCTAACATATCAATTATACGCATCTTTTGACGATTTATAAACCTGAAAATTATAAAGCGTTGCAACGCGAAATGATTAAATAACTTGGACAGTTCTGTTGTTGTCGTTATATTTTGTGATACTACGAGGTTTGCTTATGTAAAGTATAAAATACATCACTCATTGTGTGAGCACGGATGGCCGAGTGATCTAAGCGATAGACTTTTACTCCAGGGCTCAGTGGTTCGAGCCCATTTAAGGGTTCTTTTTTTCTTCAATTTTATTCTTGTTTTTTTTTTAATGGAGATTTTAGATCCAATGTTTACATTTATCAATATAAAGCATTTAACGACAAACTCCAATACACGCCAAAATCTGTGAAAATGCCCCTTTAAGGTAAATATCAAAATGGTTTCCATCATCCTCGGTTAACGGGCAATACACAGCTCTTCTTCGTTCGGATACGTGCCGACTCATATTCAGTCATTCGGGTTAACGCTCTCTTTAGAAATCCGCATCCGATACGTCCAATGGTTGTTTATTCAGAGAATCTTTTCTAAGTACATGTAGATTTGTTTATAGGATGAAAATGCTAAATCGTCGCACTAAGTAGAATATAATGACTACCACAACGCTTTCTAACTCCCAATTGATGTTTTTTAAGGAAATATATTTGAATAATTCTTGTTCATCGGACAATAAAAACAAATAATGCGAAAATTACATCTTTTTTAAAGGGACCTTTTCAAAGATTTAAGAATGTTTTGAAGTTTGTAATTAAATACTTTAAATTAATAAATATAAATTTTAGTTTAAACGACGCGATTTTCCAAATCCGGAGGGCCCGGGCCCCGTTTTCAAAATGGAAAAAGAGAAATACAAAACTGCTTACTTAGTTATGTGACTTTCGGAATAAATTGAAGCAAGCAAACGATTATCCATTTAAGAAACATTTACTTCGTTAAAATGAAAGCAATTTAAAACATGCATGTTCAAAAACTGCACGTCGGGTCAAACTCATATCTCAAAATCATCCCCAAAAATGAAATGTTGCGCAATAAATATCCCGCAATTCAATACCTACTGAGTGTTCTTAACGCATATGCACGTTTTGAATTTGGGGAAAACATACGTAATGCATTGTCCAATGCGACTATTATTGCATTAAAACATCTCAAGAGAAATAAGTTTGGATACTTTATCATCGATAGAATGGCCTAAACAAAGTTCTCTGTATGTAAATATATATATAGTTTTTTTAAATGAAGAAAAATCTGCTTGGACTCCGGTTTTATAGATACATATTTATCATTTCCGTTTTGTAGGGCGAGCACTAAAATACGGAAAACGTCGCTTGTCGCAACAATAACAACATTATTTTCCGCAAGTCATGGGACACTGAGTAATTGTTCTTTCCACGAAACGCTTATTTGTAGTTTGGTTTTGGATTAGATTGCAGACAGAAAACTACACGATGTTGAGTGATTGTATCGTTATTCAAAACAGTGTTCTCCTACCAACTAGAAGTGTCCACATTTCAAATTACTCGAAGTTGGTATACCAACGGTTACATAAAACATACTTCAACCATCGTGAACAATAACAAAATGATGGTCATAACATTAAACCATTATAATCATTTATATACATCGTCAATTTGTTAATTAAAAAAATCATTAAAAAATAGATTTCTTAAATCAACCAATATTATCAATTAATAAATTATTTACTCGAAAACAAGTTTCAGCTAAAAATAATGAATCACATTAATTTAAATGACCCGCGACTTGCGAAAACTGGTCTTGTACCATATCGAACAGCGTAGCTACAGACCTGCCTGTGCATTTTCTGTACCATATCGAACAGCGTAGCTACAGACCTGCCTGTGCATTTTCTGTACCATATCGAACAGCGTAGCTACAGACCTTCCTGTGCATTTTCTGTACCATATCGAACAGCGTAGCTACAGACCTGCCTGTGCATTTTCTGTACAATATCGAGCAGCGTAGCTACAGACCTGCCTGTGCATTTTCTGTACCATATCGAACAGCGTAGCTACAGACCTGCCTGTGCATTTTCTGTACCATATCGAACAGCGTAGCTACAGACCTGCCTGTGCATTTTCTGTACCATATCAAACAGTGTAGCTACAGACCTGCCTGTGCATTTTCTGTACCATATCGAACAGCGTAGCTACAGACCTGCCTGTGCATTTTCTGTACCATATCGAACAGCGTAGCTACAGACCTGCCTGTGCATTTTCTGTACCATATCGAACAGTGTAGCTACAGACCTGCCTGTGCATTTTCTGTACCATATCGTACAGCTTAGCTACAGACCTGCCTGTGCATTTTCGCAGTCTGGTTATGAGCTATCCTATCCGCTAATGAGACCACGAAACCTTGCGTAACTTAAAAGCGAACAGCGTAGCCCTCGGCCGCACATTGCTTAAGCCGATGTTCGCATGTCTGTGTATACAACGTTTACCCATATAACATAATCTAAATCCCACCAAGAATTGTCGAATGGCAGATATTGCAGACAGACAAATCCTCAGACTTGCTCAGTTTACAAAAAGGCGTTAGAGTTGCTTGTTTCAACCATCCCGACTGCACTACCGATCTTAAGTACCCTTAAGAACCATACCCTTATTTTCGGTATGGCACCATTAGTTTCCGATCATATTCACTAAAATAACTATCTGTATTACATTTAAAATAAATGTAATGCACTCGATCAATTTCACTTAACTAACTTAAAATTGACAAAATATATATATATAGAATGTTAAAAAATTGGAAGATTTCTGAAGCAGGATCACGTGACTTTGTGTGATTCCCAATTAAACGTTAAACACACCGGTAAGTGGTGCTTTTTGTTTGAAATAAATTTTTAAAACAATTTTTCTTAAGATATACAACTAGTGCATAAAATACAGATTTTAATGTTTCTTATGGCAAGTGAAATACATCAGAATTTCTTTATTTAATAAGCATGTGTGCTTGTTAAAAAATTATATGTGTACTGCATTCATTTATACGGTTATGCTTCATACAACGTGAAAGTTTGTCACGGATTTCAGACATATTCAATAATTTTTGTTATATCTTAAGATATCGGCACAAACTGCAAGCAAAACTGTATTTTATGCACTAAAGATGTTTTGCAAATAATTTCAATAACTTGAGATAATTGCAAAAATAAAATTCTTAACGGCGTGTTTACATTATGTCCAGCCCATGTGTAAACCACTGAAATCCCGTTGATTCTGCGTCCTGTGAATGTCATAACATTTCTTACACAGTTGGAAAATCATTGAAGAAAATTTTAGAAAAAAGCACCTTACGTTTAGTCGACCCATTTACCATCATTTCTGGCTATGGTAGTGGAACAAAATATGTTTTACTTTCATGCCAAAAATTTGCTAAATCGGTCGTTGTCGTTTCATGTGCTGCTTTAAAATACCTCGGATATTCTGTAGCATACTACAATATACCCGGGTACGGAAATTACGCTTAAAGGCACCCTATTATACTCCGGGGTAGTTTTAAGTATATTTTCCTTACCCCGGGTAGATTGTTGCATTCTTAAGAGTTGCCGGGGCACTTTAAGTAGTATCTGCGCCGAAAATGACCAATCGCAGTTGTTCAATAAGTCGATGTCGGCTCATGTAATACTTAAAAATACGTAGGGTACTCTTAAGTTTGCTACAACTGGGATACGTAAAATTCTATTAAAGGCACTCGACCATACTGCGGTGTACTTTTAAGAATATTGTCCGTACCCGGGTACTTCGTACCGATCGAGTCAAAATATTTGCAAAGAGCAAACTTGCATTCATCGTCATTTTTTTGTCAAACGGCCTAAAACATGCCGCGAAACGGCGGGCGTTGGCAGCTTATACATATCAGATTTTGACATAAATGAAAGCATATAATTTTTTGTTGTTAGTTTTTTTGTCCGCGCATAATCTACTTTCGCCACCATGTTTCTTGAAACTCAAATTTACACACAACTACGACATGTGCTATAGTTCGATATGTGCCGGTATTCATACTTTACGAAAAAATATATATTTGATCTAATTATTTCGTTTCGAATCGTATTAAATATTAAACAGTTTCTGTTTCGCCTGTAATTTTAATTTAGTTGTTTGAACTAGTTTAAGTTAATATTTCCGGTAAAGATGGCATTCCCAGAAAATCATTGTTGCTGAGGGTAAAAACATCCGAAAGTAATAACGGTCCAAATTAAAAACGGTCACAAACAGGTGTAAACATAAACGTAGTTCAGACGGCATTCATTTTTTGTGATTTTAGTATTTTTTATTAAAGTTGCAGACAACACAATTATGCCATTTATTTATATGATTTCATTATATAGTTGAAGCATTAACGTTTGTGGCAACACATGAGGTAAACATTGCTGTTTTAGAGGTGCCTTTCATTAAAGTTTCTTTTGAAATGTTATAAAATGGAAGTAAAACAACATATTTCGCATTCTTCGAATGTCAATCTTTACATTTATTTGAAATCTTTTTTAACATATATAAAACATCAAATCAATTTAAAACAGTGTCATTTAATATAATTAATTTTATTTTCATATTTTGTTATTTAAACGTATTTATTAATATGAAAAATACAAAGTTTTTGTCTTTTGTTTGGGTCATGCCTTTTGATTTAGCCTACCTAGCACTTGTCCGGTCATAGCTAAAATATGCCAGTGTTGTATGGGACCCGTTTCACTAACGAGACATTGACCAGATGGACCATGGCCAGCGATCATCCGAAAGGTTCACCACAAGAGACAACGTCTCCAGACAGGCTGGTTGTGCCACCGACCTGTTACATTAGTTGGAATTCACACAACTCAAAGGCAGACGACAGACGAAAGCGCACGTAACAGCCATTTCCATTCTTCTTTTTCCTATAAAGTGCAGGGTTCCTATGGAGCATCGACGCACTGTGACTATACAAGGCCGTTTTGAGGTAACAAAACATGTGCAAGATAAAACCAGATTAAAACTGTGCTTGTGGTTTAATACATGGTTACGATGCCTGTCTTGAAGCGACACAAAGACTGGGCTGTGGTGATTGCTACCAGCATCTGGTTCCAGAGTCGTATTGCTGCTGGGATTGACGGGGTGTCTATACAAGTCTGTTCGACAGAATGGGACCAGGAAGCATACATTTCTTCCTCTCTGTAGGAACACAGTAGCTGGATGACGGTACAGGTTGGCTGGTATTTCAATCAGGCAGTTGATTACTAATCGGGGGTTAGCACGAATAGCTTGTAGGGATTGCCATCCTAGGGAGGCTATCATTTGGGTCGTGCTGCTTGTTGTCCTGTAATCCCCCTTGACAAATAATTGAACACTACCTTAAGCCACTAAGGCCTAAACGTCGAATAAAGAACGCATAGCCGTAGACTAATATTTATTAAGCGAGTAAATTTATGTTTGTTCTCAAAACTTTTACTGTAAGCACCCAGTGTGCGACAGTTATCTTTAAAGATGCATTCATGCACGTTTTTAATTCGAATAATACTACATAAAAGCAAATTAACACAAAAGCGCAAGCAAAATAGGAAAATCTAAAAAAAGAGACACGGATCAAAGCTACGACACTGGACTCTAAGCTGACCACTGGTCATTAAGATTTAATACAATAATACTTTTTTTATTTTGTTTATTTCATGTTATTTATTGCAGTACTTACAACAGGATTAAAGAACACAAAAAAACGTTTCAGTTGATTTCGTTTTAGAAACTTAAGTACATGTTAAACTATTTCAACTGTGAATAACTCGAAAAAAAAGGTTTTCCGGTAAAATGTTTCTGCTCGTCTATATTATAATTAAATAATGTGTGACATTATAAAGTGCTTTTAAATGGAACCTTATCATTTTCAGCTCTGCACAACAATCATATTACTGTCTTTCATGATTTATAAAGGATAACACATTTGTAACAAACAAATATTGGCCGTTTTATATTTTAAGACAATTACATAACACTGCCTCTTTAAGTAGCCAGTTCATAAGGACACACAAAAACATGAGAGTGTTAAAGATGAAGTTTAAGCTCCAAAAGCTAAACAATTTTTATTGGTCTTTGATTCTACATGGACTGTTAAACAATAATTGTTATTCCGCCCTGTTTACATGGAAGGCGGAAAATAAAATAAGAACGGCTTAACCAGAATAGCGGGAAAACACTAAACACTTAAAAAACAAATAAACCGAAACTTCACATGTGCATGACCATTCAATTTACTTCATAATTTATTGGAAAATATCGATTTGTTAACTTAAAAGCGACATTGTCCATAATTTACATAGACGTAACATGTTCAAGGGACCCAACTCGACATTTCGGTACAATGCAGACGATAACCGTATCCTAATTTTTAAACATGTTCCTTAAGCAAATTGTTAAATTAAAAACTAAAAATGTCATGTACATATCAACTGTACTCTCTCCTAAAATTATCATACGCATAGATAAATGTAAATTGGTTAATGATAGTAAAATACACAATTAAGAATAGAAGTTCTTATATATTTATCGCTGAGATTATGTGTTCATAATACTTAATACATTGACTGTCATGAGTATGATACAGTAACCCCACAGCAGGCGTGTTCTTAATGCATGGACTGTCGTGAGCTGTGATACATTCATCCCATAGCAGGTGTATTCATTATGCATGGATTGTCGTGAGTTCTGATCAATTCATCCCATAGCAGGCATGTTCATAATGCATGGACTGTCGTGAGTTCTTATACATTCCTCCCACAGCAGGTGTATTCATTATGCATGGACTGTCGTGAGTTCTGATACATTCACCCACAGCAAGCGTGTGCATAATGCATGGACTGTCGTGAGTTATGATACAGTCATCCCACAGCAGGCGTGTTCATAATGCATGGACTGCCTTTAGTTATGATACATTCATCCACAGCAGGTGTATTCATAATACATGAAATGTCGTGAGTTATGATACATTAATCCAACTGCAGGTGTATTCATAATACATGAACCGTCGTGAGTTATGATAAACTTTTACCCCGCAACATGTGTATTTATAATACACGGACTGTCGTGAGTTATGATACATTCATCCCACCGCAGGTGTATTCATAATGCATGGACTGCGGAGAGTTATAATACATTCATCTCACAGCAGGTGTATTCATAATACATGGACTGTCGTGAGTTATAATACATTCACCCCACAGCAGGTGTATTCATAATACATGGACTGTCGTGAGTTCTGATACATTTATCCGACAGCAAGTGTTTTTTTCCCAGAAGGTGTATACTGAGATAATAATATTATACAAAGAAAAATAAGCTTGAAAGTAAATCATGTATACTTCGTAATGCTTTTTAATAAATTCCCGCAATACGATTATTGCCAAGTAAATATTGGTTAGCTTTACATAAACTGTTCAGGATTTGGAACATTAATCATCAGGAGATGAATGAATTAAACATAATTCATTGTCTGCTCTGAGATCAAAATTTGTTGACTGTTACGATCATATGGTTCGAAGTGTTTTAAAAACAGTAGACGTATTTCTAATATGGAAGGCAGTATTTTGAGTACATTAACCGCCACTAGGACCATATCACGGTGCCTATACCACGTCACTTTTTAAGATCTGTGTTGGGAGAATAAAGCGCGACCCAGATAACATTTTGAAGGATGTCTTTTTAAATATTTCACCATTTTAATGGGATACAGTAGAGAGCCCGCATATTTGTTAGAATTTTCTGTAATGATCATGATTTTTTCAAACAAATACATGTTGTAAGTAATTTTTCGGTAAAGTGAAACCGCGCGTTTGAACGGTTAGAAAAATGTCGGATCAGGTGGGAACTTCATATTACAAACGCGCGGTTGTATTTTACTGAAAAAAATACTTATTTGTTTAAAAACATCATGAGTCTTAGTCTTAGTATTTGGTATATTCAATCTGGGATTTGCTGTAAAACGAAAATGGCGGGATATCCGTTTAAGCGAGGTTTTCGACCATTGAATCAACCATAAACACTAGGTAGGCGGGATATCGGTACCATTGAATCAAACATAAACACTAGGAAGGCGGGATATCGGTACCATTGAATCAAACATAAACACTAGGTAGGCGGGATATCGGTACCATTGAATCAAACATAAACACTAGGTAGGCGGGATATCGGTACCATTGAGTCAAACATAAACACTAGGTAGGCGGGATATCGGTACCATTGAATCAAACATAACCACTAGGTAGGTGGGATATCGGTAAAATATTAATTTAAACGCCTCTGTATTTTAGACCTGATGTATTTGAATAGAATACTATTGATTTTGTCTATCAAACGGCTCCATTATTGTTGTAGTTTCCGTATCGCATGTTTCTAGACAACGACTTGCTCAGGTAACTGTCATATTCCCGCCGATTCCAGAAGCAGTCGTCAGATGTGTGATTAGAATAACTACAGCCGTTACAACTGATCCTTAGTTGTCATCTCTGTCGTCGCTGAAAAGAGTGAACCGTATTATCCGTCGCATCTGTTTCCGTCACTTGTCCAGTCTTTATTATTTAACAATGTATTTCCGCAAATAGAAAACTAGTTATAGGTCTGTTCGAATAAAACGAATACCATCTCTTAGTTAAAGTTTCAGATAGTTTGACTGTTGCCGAATAAGTGGTGACAGTCGACTGACACATTCTATTCGTACCCAATCTGTGGTAATATTGCATTAAAGGACATAACCTTCTACGTGACAAGAACATGTACACACAGCTACACTTTAGTCATTCACAATATCAAACGCTTTAAGTCTTGTGATTTGTATTGTTAGAGAGTGTAGCGAGTAAGTGAATGTGATTTCTTAGTGTCGCTCACTTGATAATGTCAGACTACAGCCAAATATTAAGAATAGCTAAAAACCGACTTGAGAAACTTTTTAAACTGGCCTCAGCGAATAAATAACCAGGACGTTTGAGTCTTCAATATCGCGCGTGTTATCAATGAAATTTGAAAAAGTTCTATTTAATAATATATTGCGATCAATAATTGGAAAAAAAAATGTTTTTCATTTTTGTTATGTTCACAATCTGAGAACAAAGATCTATTAATAAACACGATATATCGTACCAGTGACCTATCAGCTTTTACTTGTACCTATTGTCAGTCCGTTAACGTTTAGCATTGAACCTTAACATAAAATGTTTAAATTTCCGCCTTCAACCCAACCAATCGATATCTATTTATATATGTTTTGTTATTTACTAAGCAGTTCATAACACATATATTTGTAAGAAACGTTTATTAGCAAATAGTTTGAATTGTATACTTGAAGATGCACATAATTATTTAGTTGTTTAACGTTTGTCCATCATGAAAATCATGAGTAGTTTCGTTTGCTGTTTAAAGCTCAAAGTGCTTTATATTGTGCACTCAGCTATTTTTTCGACAACATAAAAATTATGTCGTAGTAATGAATAAATGTATATACACTCAAAGGCTCGTCAAATACTTCACTTTTATATTCCTTTTTTCTAAAAACCGATCAAGACATTGACGTGAAATTGCTAGTTGTTGTTTGGGAACAATTTCTACAAATCCAGCATTAAACTCCTTTTAGCCATGCCGTTCTTACACTTCTGGACCGCGCGGTTTCGGGTTCTCGTTCTGCACGTGCAAATGGAAGCATGCAAGAAATGTTAATTTCCTTTTGCATATATCCTTAATTAAAGGGATATGATGTAAAAAAAAATATTTTTCGAATACTAGTATTTGAATATTTGACTTATAGGAGTATGCATGCAAGTATACAAATAGGGACCGGTCGAACGTAAAAGCAGACATGTAGATTAAAAGAAGCTCGTACGTGCGAAATGTTTTTGAGTTGGGGATGATCAATGTCATATAAGTTGTTCTCAAACCTAACTTATGTTTTTCTTTTATACCTAATGATACTATATTACATTTCTGCAGTGAAATAACATCAGTGAAAATAAACAAATTGTTATTTTCACCGGTGAAATAACAAATTTTCGGAACTACTTTTTCTATTTTAGATTATCATATCAGGATTTACTTCAAGATTTATATATTTATTATGATCACGAGTGAATTAAAAACGATAATCCATCGAATCCAACAAATTTTCTTTTAATTACTAGAATATGCTTTTTTCACCGTTTATTTACATTGTAAAAGAGTTTAACCGGAGAATTTCGCTGGTGTAATGACGTCATTTTGTGTATTGAAATGTATTGAGGCACGCTAAGGGAGAAAGGGTAACTGTAAGATCGTTTATTATTTCACTTGTGATCATATCCTATGATCACTCGTGGATTAACAAACGATCTAACACTGACATGAACAAATATCCTCTATATGTATGTCAGACGATCAATTTTGGGCTGAGTATGATGATGATGAAAATTACGCCAGTGTCGATAATTATTATAAGTTATCAGTGATGATGATAATGATTATCCTAATGATAATGATGACGGCGAGGACGACTACTACGACTACGAAAATGATTATGATAATGATGATGATGATTATGAGATGACGATGATGACGATGCCGATGATGATGATGATGATAAGGATGATGATGATGATGATGATGATGATGCTGACAAAGATAAAAAAAATGCTGCTGCTGCTGCTGATGATGATGATGGTTGCGGCGGCGACAACAAAGACAACGACCACAACGACGATGACGATGATGATGATGCCGATGATGATGATGATAAGGATGATGATGATGATGCTGACCATGATAAAAAATGAGTATGATGCTGCTGCTGCTGCTGATGATGATGATGATGGTTGCGGCGGCGACAACAACGACAACGACGACAACGACAACGACGATGACGATGACGATGATGATGATGATGATGATGATGATGATGATGATGATGATGATGATGATTATGATGATGATGATGATGATGGTGATAGTGATGATGATGATAATGATGATGATGATGATGATGATGATGATGATGATGATGATGATGATGATGATGATGATGATGATGATGATGATGATGATTATGATGATTTTGATGATGATGATGAAGTTGACGATGATGTTGATGACGTTAATGATGATGATGACGCTGCTGATGATGATGATGCTGATGCTGTTGCTAATGCTGATGATGTGGTGGTGACGATGACGATGATGATGATGATGATGATGTTGTTGTTACTGCTGCTCCTGCTGCTGCTGCTGCTGCTGATGATGATGATGATGATGCTGATGCTGATGATGCTGCTTCTGCTGATGATGATGATGATGATGATGATTATGATGATGATCATGATGATGATGATCATGAGGATGATGATGATGATGATGATGATGATGAACATAATTTAATAAAAACTATCCTTTAAAGCATAAAGCACTTTTTCTATCTACGTTTTAGAGGCGTAAGAAAGTCATAACATGTCAAAATGACATCAAAGTTATTGATACGTACAAAGCAAAAACTTCTGTCGCAAACTTTTAACGTATTTAAAATAAGTCACATACGACAATGAAATACAGAAGAATAATGTTCAGAGCAATATATTTTCACTTCTCAGCTTACATTTTATAAAGAACAATAAATTGCATTATTAAAATGTCAATGCATTCGTTTTTGTGTTTGACATTTCTGAAATTGTCTCATGTGTCGATGTGTTCGAATAAGGTTTACAATCAATTATGTTGTAGGTTGCTCAAAATTTGTTCCGATCGCTTTAAGATAACTAGAAACTATATTAATATCTGACAATTTGAAGGCCTTTTAATACAATTTAAACTCAGATAACAGGTGAGACTGCTTTCAATTGTTATTGTTGCGGACTTTTTCGCGTGGCGGAACAGGGAAAGATAAAATATTTTGATATTACTACGCAATATTGGATAAAGTCAATTGAATATAATTTGGCTATTGCTTTTAAAATTAAACGCTTATTATCCCCACGCTTTTGAAAAAGCGTGGGGATATTGTGGCTATCTCCGCCGTCTGTCCTTCCGTCCGTCTGTCCGTCCGTTTTGGCCACTATCTCCTCCTACACTATATGCACTAGAACCTTGAAACTTACACACATGGTAGCTATTAGCATATGTGCGACCTTGCACTATTTGGAATTTTTATCTGACCCCTTGGTCAAAAGTTATGGGGGTTCGGGTTGGGCCGGGTCAGAGATTTTCACTCATTTTTTTGTTATTTAACATTAACTTCTTCATTTCTACACCGATTTACTTCAAATTGATACTGAACATCTCTTATGACAATACGGATAATCTCAACTATGCATGGTCCCATTACCAACCCTGGGGCGCCCCGCCCACAAAGGCCACACCCACCCAAAATTGCCTTTTACTATAATTTCTTCATTTCTACACCGATTCACGTTTAATTGATACTGAACTTCTCTTATGACAATACGGTCAATCTCAACTATGCATGGCCCCATTACCAACTCTGGGGCAACCCGCCTACATAGGCCACACCCACCCAAAATTGCCTTTTACTATAACTTCTTCATTTCTACACCGATTCACTTTTAATTGATACTGAACTTCTCTTATGACAATACGGTCAATCTCAACTATGCATCCTTGGGGCGCCCCTAGGTCAAACATGCGGCGTGGGGATACGCGTCGCGGCCTCTGCCGCGCCATTTCTAGTATTTTCATTGTTTCACCAAATATTATATTTAAATATATATATTGAAGGATAAATAGAATACCATGTCAGTGTCATTGTGTACTCCTCTCAGAAAGGATTACACGGCGAAGCTTAGCTTTCTTTAACTCGTCGGATAAATTCAAGTAGTTGATTATATTGTGCTGGTTTAAAAAAATATCATTTTACAAAATCAAACCTTTATTGTCCACGGATTGATGATGGGCATTTTGTAGATTGTTTTCAATTGTATCAATATAGTGACATGCCTGAGCAATAGATGAGAGCTATGAGTGTTCTTTATAATACGGAAGATTTAAGTCGGCTGTTCTATTCATAAACTAAAGTCTTCAAGTACAAGAAAGTGTTGTATAAAGCAAATACTTAACACACAATAGCATCTTATGATTATGTACTTGAAACTAACACATTGTTCTCTATAAAGTTTCACTTTTGATCAGTGGTTTTTATTTGTATATGACATCATCATATTGATGAGTTCATATTCTACATATTATTGTTGTATGGCTGATCCGTACGTGTATGTCATTTGTATCAAATAGAATAACTATTGTTAGATGTTTCTAAATACCACTTAAAGGGGCCTTTTTACAGATTTTGCCATGTATTGAAGTTTGTCATTAAATGCTTTATATTGATAAATGTAAACATTAGATCTAAAGAGCTACATTAAAAAACATCGATACAATTAAAAAAGAAAAAAGTAACCCTCAACTGGGCTCGAACCACTGACCCCTGGATTCCTGGAGTAAAGTCTACCGCTTAGACCACTCGGCCATCCATGCTCAATCATTGTGAGTTTTATTTGATACTTTATATAAGGAATCCTCGTAGTATCACACTATATAATGACAACAACAGAACTCTCCAAATTATTCAATCGTTTCGCGTTGCAACGCTTTATAATTTTCAGGCTTTTAAATCGTCAACAGATGCATATAATGGATATTTTATAGCATGGTTAATGTTCAATATTGCTGTTTTCTGCAGAATCGTTCTTGGCAGACAACTCACAGACGCCTTTGAAGTGAGAACCGGTGTGAGGCAGGGCTGCTTACTCTCACCTTTCCTGTTCCTGCTGGTCATAGACTGGGTAATGAAGTTATCGACGGAGCAGAAGCCGAATGGAATTCAGTGGATACTCTGAAAAAAGTTGGAAGACCGCGTTTTTGACGATGTTTTGGCTCTTCTCTTCAACACCCAACAACAGATGCAGAAAGAGACAAACGTGGTAGCGGACAACTCAGCTTTACTGGGCCTCACCATCAACAGAGGGAAGAGCAAGGTATTCAGGACAACGCATCCAACAACACACCCATCACAGTCTAAGGCGAGGCACTGGGGTAGGTGGACCGCTTCGTCTATCTCGGCAGCACTATGGACAACCTGGGAGGAACGGATGCAGATGTAAGAACCTGCATCGGTAATGCACGAGCAGCCTTCAACCAGCTGAAGAACATCTGGGGACCCAGTGAAATTGGCATCACCACCAAGATTAGGCTCTTCAATACCATCGTGAAGCCGCTATATGATATATATATATTTGTAAGAAGTTGATGATAATTGTATATTAAATAAGATGCGTTTCATAAGTTTATTCAATATCTGCGACATGATAAGGAGCGAAACATGGTTATTCCAACAAGATATTAAATGCAGAGAACAATCCCTGTGCATATTGTGATGAAACAACATATAGCACATACACTTTATTTAACCGCTAAAAGAACAATTTACCTGCAGAGCAAATGTTAAAATTGTATTACTCGTTAATCTTTTATAGGATATAGCGCGTCCATACGAAAACAAATGACATGAAGTATGTTTATTATGCACCATGGTTCACCTTGATTGAAACATAAGACTGCAACATATCGATTTGGTTCTAGTAGAGTCTTCCACGCTTTAAGTCTGTGGTGTTTTACGATAAACCATAAGTTACATATTTAAATCATAAGGGTCGATGTTCAACTCTTTCTTCAAAATTAAGGTAATCCTTGAAATTCGTTGAAACAATATAAACAATAAACTGCATTTTACCATTGGAATTTTAAGTTTTCAAAAATACTTTTGAAGCGTCCTTAAAAACAAAGTAATATTTAAAACGATTTTTTTCGGAGACCCTAGCTAGATACGTATATGTATGCCTGGAGGGCATTTAAACAGCATAAAGTAGGTATCTAAAATAGATTGATTTGTTGCTCAAAGTAGGAGTGCGATGTCTTTCATTGGAATCTGCAACTGTCCAAAAAGTCAGGCTGGTTTCAGAAATTAAGAATATATTTCCAATTTTGTTTCATCGCGAACTGAGCTTTAAAATGCTGAATATATATAAACATTGACTTCTCATAGATCTGCACATTTGAGAAAATGAGAAAGTTACATGTATGATGTACGTCCGTTGTTTATGATATAAATGAATCATATTAGGTACTTCTATCCCCATCCCTTTACTAACTCGTCATTTGCATGCCACATTTAATGTACTTCAATGTTTATCTAGTCTTCCAATGCGTCATTTGCACGAAGCATTCATGGTAATTTACTTTCAATGTAATTCCGCCCCAATCGAATATACTAACACGTCATTTGCTGGATTTATGAAAGGGTCATCAATGACGCACGAGTCGACCAGTTTCCCATTTGCATGACATGGTACTTCATTGACGCCCGAATCTAATATTTTTCCCATTTGCATGACAGATTTATATTGCTTCAAACCATCCAAGCATACAAACTCTTCACTTGCATGACACACATCAGGTACTGAAAACCCTCCCAATATACAAACTCTTCATCTGCGTGAAACATATTTGGTACTGAAAGCCCCTCCCACCATACTAACTCTTCATTTGTACAAAACATATAAGGTAATGAACACCACTCCCAGTATACAAACTCTTCATTTATATGACACATATAAGGTACTGAAAACACATCCCAGTATGCAAACCCCACATTTGCATGACACATATCAGTACTAAAAACTCCACCCAGTATAAAAACTCTTCATTTGTATGACACATATAAGGTACTGAAAACCCCACTCAGTATACACACTTTTATTTGTATGAGACATATTAGGTACTGAAAACCGATTCCAGTATAAAAACTCTTCATTTTTGTGACACATATTATGTACTGAAAACCCCTCCCTGTATATAAACTCATCATTTTTGTGACACATATTTGGTACTGAAAAGCCCGCCCAGTATACAAACTCTTCATTTGCGTAACACATATTATAAACTATATACCCCTCCCAGGATACAAACTCTTTATTTGCGTGACACATATAAGGTACTGAAAAGCCATCCCAGTATACAAACCCCACATTTGCATGACACATATTGGGTACTGAAAACCCCACCCAGTATACAAACTCTTCATTTGTATGACACATATTATGTACTATATACGCCTCCCAGGATACAAACTCTTCATTTGCAGTCGCATATTTGATACTGAAAACCCCACTCAGTATACAAACTCTTTATTTGCCTGACACAAATAAGGTATTGAAAAGCCATCACAGTATACAAACCCCACATTTGCATGACACATATCAGGTACTGAAAACCCCACCCAGTATACAAACTCTTCATTTGCGTGACATATATAATATTATGGTACGGAAAATACCACCCAGTATACAAATTCTTCATTTATATGACAAATAATTGGTACTGAAAACCCCTCCCAGTAAACAAACTCTTCATTTGTATGACACATAATATGTACTGAAAACCCCTCCAAGTATACAAACTCTTCATTTGCGTGACACATATTTTGTACTGAAAACATCACCCATTATACAAACTCTCAATTGAATGACACATATTAGGTACTGAAAACCCTACCCAGTATAAAACTCTTCATTTGTATGACACATATTAGGTAGTGTAAATCCAACCCAGTATTGAAACTCTTCATTTGTATGAGATATATTAGGTTCTGAAAACCCCTCCCAGTATACAAATTCTTCATTTGTGTGACACATATTATGTACTATATACGCCTCCTAGGATACAAACTCTTCATTTGCGTGACAAATATTAGGTACGGAAAACCCCACCCAGTAAACAAACTCGTCATTTGTGTGACACATAATTGCTACTGAAAACCCCAACCAGTATACAAACTCTTCATTTGTATGACACATATTAGGAACTGAAAACCCCACCCAGTATTCAAACTCTTCATTTGCGTGACACATATTTGTTACTGAAAACATCACCCAGTATACAAACTCTCAATTGAATGACACATATTAGGAACTGAAAACCCCACCCAGTATCGAAACTCTTCCTTTGTATGACGCATATTAGGTACTGAAAACCCTACCCAGTATAAAACTCTTCATTTGTATGACACATATTAGGTACTGAAAATCCAACCCAGTATTGAAACTCTTCATTTGTATGAGATATATTAGGTTATGAAAACCCCTCCCAGTATACAAATTCTTCATTTGTGTGAAACATATTTGGTACCGAAAAGCCCGCCCAGTATAAAACTCTTCATTTGCGTGACACATATTATGTGCAATAAATCCCTCCCAGTATACAAACTCTTCATTTGCGTGACATATATTATGTACTATAAGCCCCTCCCAGTATACAAACTCTTCATTTGCGTGACATATATTATGTACTATAAGCCCCTCCCGGTATACAAACTCTTTATTTGCGTGACATATATTATGTACTATAAGCCCCTCCCAGTATAGAAACTCTTCATTTGCGTGACATATATTATGTGCAATAAATCCCTCCCAGTATACAAACTCTTCATTTGCGTGACATATATAAGATACTGAAAACCCCAACCAGTATACAAACTCTTCATTTGTATGACACATATTTTCATGACACATATAAGGTACTGAAAACCTCTCCCAGTATACAAAATCTTCATTTACATGACATATATTAGGTACTGAAAACCCCTCCCAGTATACAAACTCTTCATTTGCGTGACACATATTAGGTACTGAAAACCCCCGCCAGTATGCAAACTCTTCATTTGCGTGATACATCGAGGGGTTAGAGCCAGGACGTAATAAGTCCATTTTTAGTGGAGAAAAACGCAAAAGAAGGTTTGACAGACTACAACGTGTATTTGAATATGAATATTAGCATAATGTTATGTTACAATATAGGTGAAAGTATTGTTATGGCATAATAAACATATTATATAATTGCATACAACATTTAATGCTTTTGTATTCAAAATAGCACTAACTTCATGATGGCATATAGGCAAAACATATATATTTTCTGTGTACCACTGTATTAAGTGCACTTGTTGCTATTTAGCATAAGAATAGTAACCTGGTTTTCCTATGCAATACTGGTCTAAGTGCCCTTAAGGCAAAACAGCCCTGTGCTATGCATCTATTTTGAGAGACTGAACGAAACATGTGCGCTTAGCACAATTTCATATTTATATTCATTATAGGATATATTATTTGTTCAAAAGTACATCATTATTTCCTTTTGCATTCTAGATTTTAACAGGACATACACATGTAACAATACATATATTTCAATCAGTATGGACTTGTTTGTCTCCAAGCTTTACAATCAAAGAAAGTGAAGATTCAGATCTTCCCCTGATCACTTTTTTGCATGTTAGTTTTGTCCATAAAACGTTTTGTCTACTTACATTTACAACGTTTGGGGGGAGAACATATTTGACTTCATGCTTGATATCTTAAACGTCATAGTATTTCATCGGCACTAAAACATACGGATTTCTTTTTCGTGCAACCCTCACAAATGTTTTTCACTAGCTTGGTACATATACCGATGTAAGTTGCTTTGCTTGTTCTATAGAAGCATGTACACTATCACACTCCATCTTGGTATGTCCACTTTCTAAATACTTTTGTTCAATGGTGTTTTTTTCTGCAGTTTTCTTAAGCATGCATCAATGCAACAGTAACAACCCTATTGCGATTTTTACAACAACAACAGTAAGAATAAAAAAGACTTTCTCTACTCTGAAAGGAAGAGATTTCATGTTAGTCAAAAGACACGTTCCCACTTCACAAGAGCCTCGTTTTCCTTCAGTTTTATTCCACAAAACATGTCGAACTTTGCGTTTTGTAAAGAATAAAAGGAAAGATTGTAACAACTGAGCTTTATTTCATAATAAATTATACTCACAAGGTAACATGGAATCGGTAAAACAGCCTCTACATCAAATGTTGCAACATGGTATGACTTGTCTTGTTTTGCACGAGACTTATCCGACTTCTTTTCATCTCTAGCTCTGTTTTTTCTTTTGATATGGTCTTCAAAAGCAATTTTCAAATCGATGGTCAGCTCGCCTGCTATCTCCTTATTTCTATACACAGCCCACGCCTGACACTGGTCCTTCTTGGTTTTATGGAATGAATATTTAAACTCCTCACATAAAAGTGTACGAGACATTGAACTGGGTATATATTGCTTGCCCGTTTCTTTACACTTTTGTTTGTTTAATTAATACATTTTACTAATATTTAAATCAGATCGTAGAAAACGCCTTTTAGTGTCTTGGTGTGTGTAATGTGCTTCTGCTGTAGGAAATGATTCTATATGATTACGAACATCTTCTATGATTGCATCTGGGATTTTGTTATGGGAAGTGTGCTTTCCACGCCTGTCAAAGGTAGCGAATGTTCCTGAAGATAGGGATTTAAGTGCTGTGTCTATAATTCTGCCAGCAATAGCTAACGTCTTCTGGAAGAAAGCTTTGCAAACACGTTTCTAATCGAAGTGATATACTCTGGAAATAGCTCTGTGCTTTGATGAGTGTGTCCTTACACGACTCGGCACATCCTACGTTAAATGGCTGTCCAACAGATAAAGCGTCGTGCAACCCAAAACGATATTTTGGGAAACTACGAGGATTGCTTATATAGCTAAAAAATACATCCGCTGTAAGCATGAGCGTGGATGGTCGAGTGGTCAAGGCGGGAGTCTTTTTACTCCAGAACTCCAGGGGTCAGTGGTTCGAGCCCTTTAATTGTTTTCCTTTTTTACATTGTATTCTTGTTGTTTTTTTACTGGAGAATTCTAGTTCAAATGTTTAAATTTATCAATATAAAGCATTTAAAGCATTTAATGACAAGCTTCAATACATGCAAAAACTAGACTAGACTATTTTATACATTGTTTACCGATTGTCTGGTATAAAAAATAGTTACATAGGCTTTAGCTAAAATTCTTCATGCATAATACAAGTATGCTTACTTTGTTTAAACGTATACTAATGTGTGTATTATAAACTGGTAGGAGGGAAACTTATGTTTGTTCTCCCTTTCATGTGCGTGAATTACATTTTGAACGTGAGTAAAATTTATTATTATATTCTTAGGAGAAATACTAGCAATTTATGTCGCAGAATATTATTTTATTTGTATACCTCCTTGTTATACCATTCGACGCTAGCATATTGACTGATTGCATTCATAAATGTAAAATTATTTGTGTTAAATTATATTTGTTTGTTTCTTATTGGATTTTGTGGTCATGTGCTTCATTTAAATATAAAAAAAAATATGTGGAAACAGTGATACATGTGTAGTAAAATATAACACCATGATGTGCGTGATGCTATTCGAGACTTGAGGTAGACGTACATTTTTTACTCTCAGAGGGATTGGCAGGATGGCACATGCTGAGAAATATGCTGATAATCATTTATTGCTTAACCACTTGAAAGTGATCTACGTAAATTGATGTGGGGTGTAACCAAAAAAAGATTATAATCGTAGATAATGTTCGAAGTTTATGAGGTCTTTCCGGAACAGGGCCTGCATTATGTGAAGACCCATAGTGTGTCCCGCCACTCCTACCTAATTTAATTACTTGACTCATGAAAGTTTAAACGAAATTTAAATTAAAGCTACAGTTTCCAGCTACATGTGTGTTTAGGTTTTACTGAAATTTATTCAATGTTGGTGTGGTCTTATACTGTGGAGGGAACCGGATTGCCCAGAGGAAACCCACCTGTCCGGTATGATGACCACCAACCAAACTCACATGTCCTGGGAATGGGGATTGAACCCCGGCTGCAGAAGTGAGAAGTGCATGTATCAACCACTGCGCTAACCGGAGAGCCTTGTAGATAATGAATTAACAAAAACATATTTAAATTGAGATTTTGAAAATAAGGTCAATGCCTTTGCTGCATAATTAAACTAAATCTGGTCAATGTGTTTGCTGCTTAAAACAATAAAACCAGGCCAATGTGTTCGCTGCACAATATAACTAAGTCAGTTCAATGTGTTTGCTTCATAATACAACTAAACCAGGTCACAATTTGTTCGCTGCGTAAAACAACTCAATCACGTCAATGTGTTCGCTGCGTAAAACAACTAAATAACATGAATATAATTTCTGCATACTACAACCAAATCAGGTCAATGTGTTCACTGCATAATAAACCTAAATCAGGTAAATCTGTTCGCTGCATAATACAAATAAATCAGGTCAATGTGTTCGCTGCATAATGCAACAGACAGGTCAATGTGTTCACTGCATAATGCAAAAAACAGGCCAATGTGTTCGCTGCATATTGCAACAAACAGGTCAATATGTTCGCTGCATAATACAACAAACAGATCAATGTGTTCGCTGCATATTGCAACAAACAGGATAATGTGTTCGTTGCATAATACAACTAAATCAGGTCAATGTTTTTGCTGCCTAATGCAACAATCAGGTTACTGGTTTCACTGCAAAAACAACCAAATCAGGTTACTGTGTTAACTGCATAAAACAACTAAATCAGTTGAATGTGTTTGGTGCATAACACAAAATCATTTCAAATTGTGTTCGCTGCATAATACAACGTTCAGATCAATGTGTTTGTTGCATAATGCAACAATCAGGTCAATATGTTTGCTGCATAATGCAACAAACATGTCATATGTTCACTGCATAATACAACAACTAGGTCAATGTGTTCACTGCATAATGTAACAAACAGGTCAATGTGTTCACTGCATTATACAACAATCAGGTCAATGTGTTGTTTTGCATTAAACAACTAAATCACTTGAATGTGAATGATGCATAATTAAACACTCACTTCAATGTGTTTGAAGCAAAATGCAGCTTAATCAGGTCAATATGCTGCATAATACTTCTAAATCAGGTCAATGTGTTCATTGCATAATACAATTAAATCAGCTGAATGTGTTTGCTTCATAATGCAACACTCAGGTCAATGCCTTGGCTGCAAAATGCAACGAAATCAGGTCAATCTGTTCGCTGCATAATACAACAATCAGATAAATGTGTTCGCTGCATAATGCAATCAGATTGATGTGTTGTCTATATAATTCAACAATGAGGTCAATGTGTTCCCTGCTTAATACAACAATAAGGTCAGTGTGTTCTCTGCATATTGCAACAAACAGGTCAATGTGTTCACCGCATAATACAACAGTCAGGTCAATATATTCCCTGCTTAATGAAACAATCAGGTCAGTGTGTTCTCTGCATAATAAACTTAAATCATGGTCATTCATACCTCGACAAAGAAATTATTTTTTACAGTGATGTATGCGTTTGATTGTTCGTTCATTTGCTGTTCTTATCGATATCCGAGTTTTTCAAATTGCAGCCTTATATCTTCCTCCGATATATTCTTTAAGTGCTAGAAGGTAACACAATTGCAGAGCATAGACCTAATTTGTGTAAGTTAATACATGTACATGTCATTTACACACAATATATTTCAATACATTTCTATTTGGTTTATTGTTTTTTAACAACAAAAAATACAACTGGAGCAATCAGGCAAAACTTCTGTGTCATACAATTATAAACAATCAATAAGAAACATCCTTAAAGGTATGGCAATTAAAAAAAGAGTGTTATGTTGCAGATAATATTATAATATGTATGCTGCATTTCTAAGTTTTGCTTTTCAGCATGATAGTGGCAGTCCAACCAGTGTTTTCCGGTCAAAATTAGCAATGTTTGTATGAATCCGGAGCGAAATATACATAGGACAATTTGTTAGTGACCATCGCATATATCTGTTAAGTTGTTATCGTGTTTAATTTGGTTGTTATTGTATCTTTGAACTAGGATGTACATAATAGCAATACTTAACTATCGGTCCTTCACAGTCAACATTAAAGTATGCCCTTTCGTTTACCAGATCAGCTTGATGCTCCTCACAAGTGGTTATTTCCGTTTATCTTGATTGTGACACCAAATTGTGCGTGGTACTAACATTAATATATTTAAAAGTAGACCCAATCCGAAACTATTGTGTATGCCCTGGCATTGACTGACTGGGAGGTATAAATTGATTGACCCATCCTTCCCTCTCTACATGATAAACACAAACTGACACATTCCATAGAATATCAATTATGTTTCCTACAAAGCTTTCGTACTTGCATGGATGTTGTCCTTGAATACTACCAACACACCCACTCTAACCTTACCTCATGTTGCTGTTGACGCTGTCCTACATTGGACTCAGACTAATGCAGAGTCCAATCCCTTGTTTAACCCTTCACCACTTAGATACATATTTTGAACACATTTGTAGTCCCTTAGAAAATGTTATAAAATTAAATACCTATCTAACAAGATGCAAGTTTCAAGGCCACATTTCCAACCCTTCGATACTGATAAGCAGCAAACAGCATAAAACCTAAACAGTCTGCGAGTTACTCGCAGTGTTAGGGTTAGAACGGTATTTTAGAACTGTTTTTTTTTCGTCAATCTGGTTGACTGCCCCTTTAAGACTAGTGACTAATTACTGACTTAACAATACTGATCTATACATCGTATCTTAAAATCTGTTTCTTGTGCAAAGTATGCTGTCTCATCATGTGTTTTTAAAAGTCCTGCTTTAGACAGAATTTCACTATCAATACCCTACCAGCTCACATGGAAATATGTTTAATAGGTGCCCAATATAAGAAATTATATATCTTTATCATGACATGGCAGTAATGGGGAAAGATTTGTGCTAAATATCATGCAACATTTGTTTCTATGAAGTCAGTCAAGAGCCACTAATTCAGAAAACGGATGCAATTTTTATTAACTGTTATTTCCAGCCATCCACTATTTAAGTACTCACAGTCAACAAGGATGTATGTTGACCCTCTTGTTTTGCTGTAGCTGTCTTATCCAGAGGTTTTGAACTAGATTCCTTTCCATACTTGTATGCAGCGAGAAAATTGGTGGCAGATATAATTGCGCACATGTTCATGTTGTTTGCATGTTCATGCATGACGATATCTGCAAGGCCCAGGATGTAAGTCCATAATTAGAATAATGGATGTTTGCGTAGCTATTAATATTGAGAGTATTTAAGACATTGAAATATGGGGTGGTGTTTCACTGATGTAAATATTTGGTGGTATTACACCGATGTAAATATAGGGTGGTAATTCACTGATGTAAATATGGGATGGTAATTAACTTACGTTAATATCGGGTGGTATTTCGCTGATGTTAATGTGGGGTGGTATTTCACTGATGTTAATATGGGGTGGTATATCATCGCATTATTCACATTACAGTTTATTTATCATGATAGAGTTAATATCAAATAAAGAATGGGAAGTTTTGTCCGAATGATGCAAAACTCAGTGGCAGAGACCACAATTAAACAACCCTCTTTGTTCTGTTATGGTATCAGTGTTTTTTGTTCAAATTTGGATCCGGTATGGGGACCCATTCCATATTGAAACAAGTATATATTATTTCCAAATGGGACCCAAAAAGTCCCAATTGAAAGTTTCCAAAAAAGATTTTTTATTATAAGTCTTAACATTTCAACTTCAAATCCAGCTCTATAAGTTGAACCTTAGAAAATATTATATTGAAACACTTAACATTTTGGTGATAATCTATATTTCATTTGTCTTTGTCCAAACGTGTGTCATGGGAAATCAGTGTCTGTATTCTAGCTTTGTATGATATAGGCGGAAAGTAACACATGAACATTCAGAGTAAAGTAGAATCACTTGAATGTATTCTTGTTCTTAATTAACTTATTGTTTTTTTAATTGTATTTTTTTTACATTTTTTCTCATTTGTATGTAGGACTTTTTAATTTCGTTTGCAGATTTTAGTTTGGAGGCCACTTTTAGTAGGAAATTTGTTATGCTTTCTTCCAAAAAACCCTTTTAATAATTTATTATTCAGACTGGAGGAGGATGAATGGTAGATTGTTCTCAAGTGGTTCAATACAGAGTCATGAATGCATACTTCAACCACTAGTTAATAACTAGGAGTGTTCTCCTTAACAAGGAAGATTTTATTCATAATGAGAAATGTTGAATTGAACATAAATTGATTTCTGAAAGACACACTCAACTCCATAATAACATCATTGTGACCATATACTTGGAAAAAGTATTTTGAGTATGAAAACCCATCAATGGTTAAAGAGGTTTGTTTTTAGAAGATTCAGTTCGTACACTTATACAATTTTAAGCAAGCTCCACAAGATACTTTGCAAATTATTTGTAATTGACTGACATGTATAGTTCAATCATATAGAATAAATAAATGTGCTATGTTATCTCCTAGACCATCTAACCAGTATAGTACTTGCATATTTGTGCATATAACATTTATATCATTTGTTTTCAATGGTTTTATACCTCAATATAAGCAATAATTTCCTTGTGCCTTATTAGAATGGCATGAGCAAACATTTTGGTTCAAATTGCAGTATAAAGTGAATTTTAAAAAGTTTATAATTCCACTGCAATTTACAGAATCATTTTTAACTTTGCTATAATTACTTTTCATTCTACCACCACTCTTACCTATTTTCGGTAGACAGAGTTTGAAATTAAAGGTTATTTTGCGATAAATCATGTGGTTATACTGCAATACATAATAAAGTTAGTCTGCAAAACCTGTAAATGTTGTAGGGCTTTTTTCCTTCTTTTCGTGTGGCCTGGGTCAGCCATCTCACAATTTTGACGCAAGTATTTCACAAATCTAATATAGCCACACTATTTTACAAACACAGCCTTTGTAAGTTGTTTGACATTTAACAGACATTTTATATTCAAAAGAACAATTCATCCGTCTGCCTGTCACAAACTTTTAATGGCTATATCTCAGAAACTATTTAAGTTTTTTAACATGAAACTTTATATGTGTTTATATATAAATGAGGAGAAGGGGGATATCAATACAACGAATTTGCTTGTAGTTAAGGAATTACAAGTACGAAACTAGTGAAACCAGTGTTGTAACGTAAGCTCTGCTGATAAACCACACCAGTGCACTAGACCATCAGTAAAATGTATAGTAAAACTTGAGATCCCTTGTTAAAAAAGTCAGCTTGGGGCGGAGATTCAGATTTGTTCAAATGTGCAGTCACTTAAAAGAAATCACAGTAAGATTTAAGCATGCACTTTTACAACGGAAATACCCTGAATACCCTGAATCAGAAAGATTATGTGACGAAAGTTAAAACACTTACGTAATGTAGTGCTGGCAGAGAGCGAGGCAAGGGCAGCAATTTAGAGGAGATTTTCGTATTCTTATCCGTTTATATGTGTGAATATTGTTTAATGTTTGAATAATTTCTTTTCAAAGATATTATATTGCATTTTCATGAAATGCATTTTAATGTCAAATATTGTAAATATTTATGATTTGTAGGGAATCCTATGCCCATGTGACATGGCACAATTGTTATTGACAAAGGTTTTAAACTTGGACAAAATATATGGCTTACATTTCTCACACGAGAACTAAAATTCAATGTATAACTATGTATAACTAATGTGTCTAGCCACGCATGTTACATTCGTATTTTCATTCTCTGAATTGCTCTCATTTTGGTGTTGTGTTTCTTTTTCAGTTCAAGGTGTTTTGCCTGCAACTTTTAACACTCCTGTCACTTTTTTTCAAGAGCCTTCGCTACTCGCATTAGATGCTCCCGCCTTTCGTCTTGGAAACGGCATGTTAAGCACAAGTTCTTATAAATATTAGGTGTATTAACATAAACGAAATGTCTCGCGCACAAGCCCTCCCGTTCATCATGTTTAAGGTACACGATCTTCAACAATAGACAATTCGATCATATTAATACATGCCACGGCCAATGCGTCACAACAATATATACCAGAGTTCAAGCTTCATTGTTATATTATAAAGGGTATTTGAACATTATATACATACTTTTGAATTTTTACAAGTTTAAGATTTAGAAAAATATGTTATGTTAAAGGTTTAATAATCGTACGGTCAAATATAAATGAAATTGTTCACTATTATGTGACATGCATTAAGCCCCGTTTTCCCTGAACGCAGCCAATATGTACAGATTTCAATGACAAGCTGGCCGATGTCTTCGCACAAGCTGTTAAACACTATCAATTACATACACACACTCACTGTCTGCAGTGTACCAGTGGTGAAGTATAAACAGGCTAACAGTGTGCACAGGCAGATGCGGTGGTTATCGTTCTAAGCGTAGTTAAGAGCAAACCGACTTGCAAAACTTGCTCTGAACCTTCATTGTTCGCAAGCGAACAACTAAAAAACAACGTACGTTTGCCAAATAATGCTGTTCACAGAACATTATTGTATTTCAGTTAATGGAACCACATACATCTCAGAGACGTGAAGTATCATATGAAAATGATGATGATGATGATGACTACGAAGACGACGATGCTGCTGCTGCTGCTGTTGCTGTTGCTGTTGCTGCTGATGATGATGATGACGATGCTGCTGCTGCTGATGATGATAATGATAATGATGATGATGATGATGATGATGATGATGATGATGATGATGATGATGATGATGATGATGATGATGATGATGATGATGATGATGATGTTCAATATCACGACCGCAATTGGACATAGTTGGATAAGTGGACCGCTAAACATTAGAACTGACGTGTATACATGTACAACGAACAAGCATAATTTTATTATTATTATAAACTTAAATAATCAGTTGAAATAATCGCGCCTGTAACTTAAAAAGCCTCTCCAAGCAACTATTCAGCAGTCAATACAACCATGACCTACTTGAATACAATGGCTGTTAATAGAAGTTAACATGTATATATCGTGATTCACATAGCTACTGAAAAACACACTCACTATGACGCATAGGCGCTTACAAGTAACAGGATACAAGATCTTAACTACAATGTAAAGCCTGTTGTTTATAAATGTTCCTTATTCTTGATCATACAACTAGTTTTCCGAAAAGGCTTGATGTATAACACAATGCATATTGCAAAACATTTACAATGGAAGGAAAATAATATGGTCGGAAGAAATACGTATTTAATATCCTTGTATCATAACACATCAGACCACGATGTCATACAACTGTTTGTCCTTAACTGTTAATACTCTCTTGGTTAGTCGTTGGAAATTCTACACATTCGATAATTATCTTCCTGTTGTCATGGACAATTAAGAAAGTATATTCAGCCTGCTGGTATGCAAAATATATTAAGGTACAGCAGGCTTGGCTGGGATATTGATTTTATCAGACCGCGATATCCGGGCGTTGTATCAGATTGCAAAGATACAATGCGTATTCAACTGTTTGTTTGAAAACTAAGGGCGCACTGTCATGTTTTCAGCGCTAACGTGCACATAGGCCTTGCTTAAGTACGGCATACTTTTCCACAATGAAATTGCGGCCTTGACATAAATTATTGCATTTTTAAGTGGGTTTTAACATGCGATTTAGTTGCAGTTTCATAACATGTAACAGCTGCGTGCTGTAAACATGACGCTGGTAATATGATCCGCGGGAAAAAAACTAGGCCTGTTAAAGGGAGCATACACAATTGAATGAAATAAGAAAACGAATGAGGTTTATTGCCAATAGATGAAGGTGTGTTCCCCAATTTTAATGCGGTGCTACATGTTTGTGCTTTATTATTCACATATCCATAATACTTATAATGAGTATATGGATAAGACGAGACATATAAAGTACAACATGGTAGATAATAAGACGAGACTTAATGTCATTTGCAGTACATAGGATCGACACCTTTTTATGAAATAACAAGAGCTGTCACCATATGATGACATATGCCCCCTATAAACGCTTTGATAGAAGTAATGAGCATTTTTCGAAACCTAAACGCAGATTTCGAAACCTAAACGCGGACCGTAAGTTCAAGGTCAAGGTCGCAGGGGTAAAAATTTGTGTGCGTATGGAAAGGCCTTGTCCATATACACATGCATACCAAATATGAAGGTTATATATCAAGGGACATAGACGTTATGAGCATTTTTCGAAACCTAAACGCAAAGTGTAACGGACAGACGGACAGATGGACGGACGGACGGACAGTCCAATCACTATATGCCTCCTTCGCGGGCATAAAAACAAACATAATATAATGCAACATGAATTCAAAACCATAAAAATATATAATTAAAAATGTTATGAGTTTCTATTATACAATTACTCGATTTTATTAGGCTTGTTTCAAACAGAAAATGATAACTCATCGCACTTAATAAAGGAACTCAACATGGTACGTGTATATACCAGTAAAGCATGTTTCGTAAGAAAAGAATAAATACACATCTAAAAAACTTAAAGTGTATTATCAATAACGTAAA
Organism: Dreissena polymorpha; assembly: GCF_020536995.1. NCBI lineage: Eukaryota > Metazoa > Mollusca > Bivalvia > Myida > Dreissenidae > Dreissena > Dreissena polymorpha. The sequence continues at coordinate 45,165,808 of NC_068361.1, read as the reverse complement.
AAATGGTCAGCTGGTAGGGGAATTTTCTTGTCTTTTTTTAATTTCAGAGCGTGCTAATCTAGTATCAGTTTAACGATCGGTATGTCCCGTTACGAAAATTGGAATAACAAATATATAGTTCTCATTGATGACGTAATACGATAACATGCAAAACAAATTCTCACCCTTCTTCCAAATATGGCCTATATGCATGTATTTTGATAAACCCGGTAACGAACCTGACATAGCAAACCTTGCCATCGACTACATTATAGAATTAAGAGAACGCGCAATTTTACAATACGATTTTGTTTAATCGATTTTCAATGCTCTATGTATTGGATCTCCAGAGGGAGGAAATTATTAAGCATATAAGGCTTATACTAAATAATAATATTTATGTTTATTTTATAAACATTATATATATTATGTATATGTATATTGTGAACATGTATATGTGTATATGTATATATGTATGTGTATATATGTATGAATGTATGTATGTGTATATGTATGTGTGTATATGTATATATGTGTTTATGTATATATGTGTATATATGTATGTGTGTATATATCTATGTATATATATGTATATGTATAATATCTATATAATAATATATTCACAGCTTAAAATTCATAATCTGTAGCGACTTCCGAGTATTGGCGCGTAACGTCACGTTCACGTCGGGTAACGTTACGTCATTTATTTATATTTTTTGTATTTACTTCCGTTATGATCGACAGAAGAAAACGCTATGTAAAGTTGTCTTAATAATCGTTTACTGAAGAAGGCCTTTGGCCGAAATATTTAATAAAAGAGAAAATGTATGAAGTTTTAACGATTTTCAATGGTTTATAACTTATTATTCTAAATTACATTTTTGTTTATAAGCATGTAAATGTAAGACTTAAGTTCAGATTAAGAGTAGCGAACCTTTCAATGAAAAGCCAAAATTCGTAATTCAAGGGAACAAACATATAGTCATTGCGTTTTGGGGGGGGGGGGCATTTTTTCAAGTTTCTTGTTTTATCTTGACAGGGAACATGATCAGTACGTATGTATTTCAAAGTATAAATAGGTATTAATGTATTAAAGAAAGGAATTGTTCCTTACCAATGTAATGTATCAAAACTTTCTTCTGATTTACAGACAAACCGTATTGTATATGCTTGTAGCAAAAACAAACATTGTCTCCTTTTGTGTTTTTTAGGCTGTAAACAATGTTAATTGCGTATTAAAATCATACCATTTTATAGGTGTTCTTTGTTCAATAAAAGTAATGCGTGCGCTTAAACATGACACTGTTGACTAACAACAGTAACGAACCTGTCAAAATGACATATTTAAGTTAAAATATTGATTTTGTTTTGTTATGCTCAATACAAAAAATAGTTTAACTTAGTTTCTATTTAGGTTATGTAACCTGTAAAGCGCCTAGATATTACATATTCGTTGCACGATTTATAGAAAAGCTCGCAAAATCTGGTACATGAAACTGTATCCTGTTATTGAGAATGTGCGTAAAGTAAACGTTAAACATTTCATATCGCTCGTTCATGTACTCCATAGAAACGAAAGTAATTCGATATCGCTTGCTTTGATAGCATATCATTTCCTTAATAAAAATGTATTATACGATTTATTTTAATAATTTTGTAAATAAAAGCTTTATTTTGTAATTAAATTTTGATGCGCAAAAGCAAATAAGTTCGGACACAAACTACATTCATATGAACCTCGCTATGGAAACACGTAGCTTAATGCACTTGCGTAAAGTTTCTTCTCACTGTCTGCCTAAACTGGATTATCGCTCAGAACAAACTTCTTTTAAATGAAAACTTCCATAAAAGCGCAAAGTGTCGTCCTTGATAAGCGGCCTCGACAGGCTTAGCTGGGACGTCACTTTACGCACATGCATTGTTTGCCGCTAGCGGACTGCATAGGCTTAGCTGGGACGTCACTTTACGCACATGCATTGTTTGCCGCTAGCGGACTGCATAGGCTTAGCTGGGACGCTACTTTACGCACATGCATTGTTTGCCGCTAGCGGACTGCACAGGCTAAGCTCTGACGTCACTTTACGCACATGCATTGTTTGCCGCTAGCGGACTGCATAGGCTTAGCTGGGACGTCACTTTACGCACATGCATTGTTTGCCGCTAGCGGACTGCACAGGCTTAGCTGGGACGCTACTTTACGCACATGCATTGTTTGCCGCTAGCGGACTGCCCAGGCTTAGCTGGGACGCTACTTTACGCACATGCATTGTTTGCCGCTAGCGGACTGCACAGGCTAAGCTCTGACGTCACTTTACGCACATGCATTGTTTGCCGCTAGCGGACTGCATAGGCTTAGCTGGGACGTCACTTTACGCACATGCATTGTTTGCCGCTAGCGGGCTGCACAGGCTTAGCTGGGACGCTACTTTACGCACATGCATTGTTTGCCGCTAGCGGACTGCACAGGCTAAGCTCTGACGTCACTTTACGCACATGCATTGTTTGCCGCTAGCGGACTGCCCAGGCTTAGCTGGGACGCTACTTTACGCACATGCATTGTTTGCCGCTAGCGAACTGCACAGGCTTAGCTGGGACGCTACTTTACGCACATGCATTGTTTGCCGCTAGCGGACTGCACAGGCTTAGCTGGGACGCTACTTTACGCACATGCATTGTTTGCAGCTAGCGGACTGCACAGGCTAAGCTCTGACGCTACTTTACGCACATGCATTGTTTGCCGCTAGCGTATTGCACAGGCTTAGCTGATACGCTACTTTACGCACATGCATTGTTTGCCGCTAGCGGACTGCATAGGCTTAGCTGGGACGTCACTTTACGCACATGCATTGTTTGCCGCTAGCGGACTGCATAGGCTTAGCTGGGACGTCACTTTACGCACATGCATTGTTTGCCGCTAGCGGGCTGCACAGGCTTAGCTGGGACGTCACTTTACGCACATGCATTGTTTGCCGCTAGCGGGCTGCACAGGCTTAGCTGGGACGTCACTTTACGCACATGCATTGTTTGCCGCTAGCGGACTGCCCAGGCTTAGCTGGGACGCTACTTTACGCACATGCATTGTTTGCCGCTAGCGGACTGCACAGGCTAAGCTCTGACGTCACTTTACGCACATGCATTGTTTGCCGCTAGCGGGCTGCACAGGCTAAGCTCTGACGTCACTTTACGCACATGCATTGTTTGCCGCTAGCGTATTGCACAGGCTTAGCTGATACGCTACTTTACGCACATGCATTGTTTGCCGCTAGCGGACTGCACAGGCTTAGCTGGGACGTCAATTTACGCACATGCATTGTTTGCCGCTAGCGGGCTGCACAGGCTTAGCTGGGACGTCCCTTTACGCACATGCATTGTTTGCCGCTAGCGGGCTGTACAGGCTTAGATGGGACGTAACTTTACGCACATGCATTGTTTGCCGCTAGCGGACTGCACAGGCTTAGCTGGGACGTCAATTTACGCACATGCATTGTTTGGCGCTAGCGGACTGCACAGGCTTAGCTGGGACGTCCCTTTACGCACATGCATTGTTTGCCATTAGCGGGTTGCACAGGCTTAGCTGGGACGTCACTTTACGCACATGCATTGTTTGCCGCTAGCGGACTGCATAGGCTTAGCTGGGACGTCACTTTACGCACATGCATTGTTTGCCGCTAGCGGGCTGCACAGGCTTAGCTGGGACGTCTATTTACGCACATGCATAGTTTGCCGCTAGCGGACTGCATAGGCTTAGCTAGTACGCTACTTTACGCACATGCATTGTTTTCCGCTAGCGGACTGCCAAGGCTTAGTTGGGATGCTACTTTACGCACATGCATTGTTTGCCGCTAGCGGACTGCATAGGCTTAGCTGGGACGCTACTTTACGCATATGCATTGTTTGCCGCTAGCGGGCTTCCCAGGCTTAGCTGGGACGCTACTTTACGCACATGCATTGTTTGCCGCTAGCGGGCTGCCCAGGCTTAGCTGGGAAGCTACTTTACGCACATGCATTGTTTGCCGCTAGCGGACTGCCCAGGCTTAGCTGGGACGCTACTTTACGCACATGCATTGTTTGCCGCTAGCGGACTGCACAGGCTTAGCTGGGACGCTACTTTACGCACATGCATTGTTTGCCGCTAGCGGACTGCCCAGGCTTAGCTGGGACGTCACTTTACGCACATGCATTGTTAGCCGCTAGCGGGCTGCACAGGCTTAGCTGAGACGTCACTTTACGCACATGCATTGTTTGCCGCTAGCGGACTGCATAGGCTTAGCTGGGACGTCACTTTACGCAGATGCATTGTTGACCGCTAGTGGGCATAGGCTTAGCTGGGACGCTACTTTACGCACATGCATTGTTTGTCGCTAGCGGACTGCATAGGCTTAGCTGGGACGTCACTTTACGCACATGCATTGTTTGCCGCTAGTGGGCTGCACAGGCTTAGCTGGGACGTCAATTTACGCACATGCACTGTTTGCCGCTAGCGGACTTCATAGGCTTAGCCGGGACGTCACTTTACGCACATGCATTGTTTGCCGCTAGCGGACTGCATAGGCTTAGCTGGGACGTCAATTTTACGCATATGCATTGTTTGCCGCTAACGGACTGCATAGGCTTAGCTGGGACGGAACTTTACGCACATGCATTGTTTTCCGCTAGCAGACTGCACAGGCTTAGCTGGGGCGCTACTTTACGCACATGCATTGTTTGCCGCTAGCGGACTGCACAGGCTTAGCTGGGACGTCACTTTACGCACATGCATTGTTTGCCGCTAGCGGGCTGCACAGGCTTAGCTGGGACGCTATTTTACGCACATGTACTGTTTGCCGCTAGCGGACTGCATAGGCTTAGCTGGGACGCTACTTTACGCACATGCATTGTTTGCCGCTAGCGGGCTGTACAGGCTTAGCTGGGACGTCACTTTACGAACATGCATTGTTTGCCGCTAGCGGACTGCCCAGGCTGAGCTGGGACGTCACTTTCAGCACATGCATTGTTTGCCGCTAGCGGACAGCACAGGCTTAACTGGGACGTCAATTTACGCACATGCATTGTTTGCCGCTAGCGGGCTGCACAGGCTTAGCTGGGACGTCCCTTTACGCACATGCATTGTTTGCCGCTAGCGGGCTGCACAGACTTAACTGGGACGTCACTTTACGCACATGCATTGTTTGCCGCTAGCGGACTGCACAGGCTTAGCTGGGACGTCAATTTACGCACATGCATTGTTTGCCGCTAGCGGACTGCACAGGCTTAGCTGGGACGTCCGTTTACGCACATGCATTGTTCGCCGCTAGCGGGCTGCACAGGCTTAGCTGGGACGTCACTTTACGCACATGCATTGTTTGCTGCTAGCGGACTGCATAGGCTTAGCTGGGACGCTACTTTACGCACATGCATTGTTTGCCGCTAGCGGGCTGCTCAGGCTTAGCTAGTACGCTACTTTACGCACATGCATTGTTTGCCGCTAGCGGACTGCATAGGTTTAGCTAATACGCTACTTTACGCACATGCATTGTTTGCCGCTAGCGGACTGCATAGGCTTAGCTGGGACGTCACTTTACGCACATGAATTGTATGCCGCTAGCGGACTGCACAGGCTTAGCTGATACGCTACTTTACGCACATGCATTGTCTGCCGCTAGCGGGCTGCACAGGCTTAGCTCGGACGTCACTTTTAGCACATGCATTGTCTGCCGCTAGCGGGCTGCACAGGCTTAGCTCGGACGTCACTTTTAGCACATGCATTGTTTGCCGCTAGCGGACTGCATAGGCTTAGCTGGGACGTAACTTTACGCACATGCATTGTTTGCCGCTAGCGGGCTGCACAGGCTTAGCTGGGACGTCACTTTACGCACATGCATTGTTTGCCGCTAGCGGACTGCATAGGCTTAGCTGGGACGTCACTTTACGCAGATGCATTTATGACCGCTAGTGGGCTGCATAGGCTTAGCTGGGACGCTACTTTACGCACATGCATTGTTTGTCGCTAGCGGACTGCATAGGCTTAGCTGGGACGTCACTTTACGCACATGCATTGTTTGCCGCTAGTGGGCTGCACAGGCTTAGCTGGGACGTCAATTTACGCACATGCACTGTTTGCCGCTAGCGGACTGCATAGGCTTAGCCGGGACGTCACTTTACGCACATGCATTGTTTGCCGCTAGCGGACTGCATAGGCTTAGCTGGGACGTCACTTTACGCAGATGCATTTATGACCGCTAGTGGGCTGCATAGGCTTAGCTGGGACGCTACTTTACGCACATGCATTGTTTGTCGCTAGCGGACTGCATAGGCTTAGCTGGGACGTCACTTTACGCACATGCATTGTTTGCCGCTAGCGGACTGCATAGGCTTAGCTGGGACGTCACTTTACGCAGATGCATTTATGACCGCTAGTGGGCTGCATAGGCTTAGCTGGGACGCTACTTTACGCACATGCATTGTTTGTCGCTAGCGGACTGCATAGGCTTAGCTGGGACGTCACTTTACGCACATGCATTGTTTGCCGCTAGTGGGCTGCACAGGCTTAGCTGGGACGTCAATTTACGCACATGCACTGTTTGCCGCTAGCGGACTGCATAGGCTTAGCCGGGACGTCACTTTACGCACATGCATTGTTTGCCGCTAGCGGACTGCATAGGCTTAGCTGGGACGTCAATTTTACGCATATGCATTGTTTGCCGCTAGCGGACTGCATAGGCTTAGCTAGGACGGCACTTTACGCACATGCATTGTTTTCCGCTAGCAGACTGCACAGGCTTAGCTGGGGCGCTACTTTACGCACATGCATTGTTTGCCGCTAGCGGACTGCACAGGCTTAGCTGGGACGCTACTTTACGCACATGCATTTTTTGCCGCTAGCGGGCTGCACAGGCTAAGCTGGGACGCTATTTTACGCACATGTACTGTTTGCTGCTAGCGGACTGCATAGGCTTAGCTGGGACGCTACTTTCCGCACAGGCATTGTTTGCCGCTAGCGGGCTGTACAGGCTTAGCTGGGACGTAACTTTACGAACATGCATTGTTTGCCGCTAGCGGACTGCACAGGCTTAGCTGGGACGCTACTTTACGCACATGCATTGTTTGCCGCTAGCGGACTGCCCAGGCTTAGCTGGGACGCTACTTTACGCACATGCATTGTTTGCCGCTAGCGGACTGCACAGGCTAAGCTCTGACGTCACTTTACGCACATGCATTGTTTGCCGCTAGCGGACTGCATAGGCTTAGCTGGGACGTCACTTTACGCACATGCATTGTTTGCCGCTAGCGGGCTGCACAGGCTTAGCTGGGACGCTACTTTACGCACATGCATTGTTTGCCGCTAGCGGACTGCACAGGCTAAGCTCTGACGTCACTTTACGCACATGCATTGTTTGCCGCTAGCGGACTGCCCAGGCTTAGCTGGGACGCTACTTTACGCACATGCATTGTTTGCCGCTAGCGAACTGCACAGGCTTAGCTGGGACGCTACTTTACGCACATGCATTGTTTGCCGCTAGCGGACTGCACAGGCTTAGCTGGGACGCTACTTTACGCACATGCATTGTTTGCAGCTAGCGGACTGCACAGGCTAAGCTCTGACGCTACTTTACGCACATGCATTGTTTGCCGCTAGCGTATTGCACAGGCTTAGCTGATACGCTACTTTACGCACATGCATTGTTTGCCGCTAGCGGACTGCATAGGCTTAGCTGGGACGTCACTTTACGCACATGCATTGTTTGCCGCTAGCGGACTGCATAGGCTTAGCTGGGACGTCACTTTACGCACATGCATTGTTTGCCGCTAGCGGGCTGCACAGGCTTAGCTGGGACGTCACTTTACGCACATGCATTGTTTGCCGCTAGCGGGCTGCACAGGCTTAGTTGGGACGTCACTTTACGCACATGCATTGTTTGCCGCTAGCGGACTGCCCAGGCTTAGCTGGGACGCTACTTTACGCACATGCATTGTTTGCCGCTAGCGGACTGCACAGGCTAAGCTCTGACGTCACTTTACGCACATGCATTGTTTGCCGCTAGCGGGCTGCACAGGCTAAGCTCTGACGTCACTTTACGCACATGCATTGTTTGCCGCTAGCGTATTGCACAGGCTTAGCTGATACGCTACTTTACGCACATGCATTGTTTGCCGCTAGCGGACTGCACAGGCTTAGCTGGGACGTCAATTTACGCACATGCATTGTTTGCCGCTAGCGGGCTGCACAGGCTTAGCTGGGACGTCCCTTTACGCACATGCATTGTTTGCCGCTAGCGGGCTGTACAGGCTTAGATGGGACGTAACTTTACGCACATGCATTGTTTGCCGCTAGCGGACTGCACAGGCTTAGCTGGGACGTCAATTTACGCACATGCATTGTTTGGCGCTAGCGGACTGCACAGGCTTAGCTGGGACGTCCCTTTACGCACATGCATTGTTTGCCATTAGCGGGTTGCACAGGCTTAGCTGGGACGTCACTTTACGCACATGCATTGTTTGCCGCTAGCGGACTGCATAGGCTTAGCTGGGACGTCACTTTACGCACATGCATTGTTTGCCGCTAGCGGGCTGCACAGGCTTAGCTGGGACGTCTATTTACGCACATGCATAGTTTGCCGCTAGCGGACTGCATAGGCTTAGCTAGTACGCTACTTTACGCACATGCATTGTTTTCCGCTAGCGGACTGCCAAGGCTTAGTTGGGATGCTACTTTACGCACATGCATTGTTTGCCGCTAGCGGACTGCATAGGCTTAGCTGGGACGCTACTTTACGCACATGCATTGTTTGCCGCTAGCGGGCTTCCCAGGCTTAGCTGGGACGCTACTTTACGCACATGCATTGTTTGCCGCTAGCGGGCTGCCCAGGCTTAGCTGGGAAGCTACTTTACGCACATGCATTGTTTGCCGCTAGCGGACTGCCCAGGCTTAGCTGGGACGCTACTTTACGCACATGCATTGTTTGCCGCTAGCGGACTGCACAGGCTTAGCTGGGACGCTACTTTACGCACATGCATTGTTTGCCGCTAGCGGACTGCCCAGGCTTAGCTGGGACGTCACTTTACGCACATGCATTGTTAGCCGCTAGCGGGCTGCACAGGCTTAGCTGAGACGTCACTTTACGCACATGCATTGTTTGCCGCTAGCGGACTGCATAGGCTTAGCTGGGACGTCACTTTACGCAGATGCATTGTTGACCGCTAGTGGGCATAGGCTTAGCTGGGACGCTACTTTACGCACATGCATTGTTTGTCGCTAGCGGACTGCATAGGCTTAGCTGGGACGTCACTTTACGCACATGCATTGTTTGCCGCTAGTGGGCTGCACAGGCTTAGCTGGGACGTCAATTTACGCACATGCACTGTTTGCCGCTAGCGGACTTCATAGGCTTAGCCGGGACGTCACTTTACGCACATGCATTGTTTGCCGCTAGCGGACTGCATAGGCTTAGCTGGGACGTCAATTTTACGCATATGCATTGTTTGCCGCTAACGGACTGCATAGGCTTAGCTGGGACGGAACTTTACGCACATGCATTGTTTTCCGCTAGCAGACTGCACAGGCTTAGCTGGGGCGCTACTTTACGCACATGCATTGTTTGCCGCTAGCGGACTGCACAGGCTTAGCTGGGACGTCACTTTACGCACATGCATTTTTTGCCGCTAGCGGGCTGCACAGGCTTAGCTGGGACGCTATTTTACGCACATGTACTGTTTGCCGCTAGCGGACTGCATAGGCTTAGCTGGGACGCTACTTTACGCACATGCATTGTTTGCCGCTAGCGGGCTGTACAGGCTTAGCTGGGACGTCACTTTACGAACATGCATTGTTTGCCGCTAGCGGACTGCCCAGGCTGAGCTGGGACGTCACTTTCAGCACATGCATTGTTTGCCGCTAGCGGACAGCACAGGCTTAACTGGGACGTCAATTTACGCACATGCATTGTTTGCCGCTAGCGGGCTGCACAGGCTTAGCTGGGACGTCCCTTTACGCACATGCATTGTTTGCCGCTAGCGGGCTGCACAGACTTAACTGGGACGTCACTTTACGCACATGCATTGTTTGCCGCTAGCGGACTGCACAGGCTTAGCTGGGACGTCAATTTACGCACATGCATTGTTTGCCGCTAGCGGACTGCACAGGCTTAGCTGGGACGTCCGTTTACGCACATGCATTGTTCGCCGCTAGCGGGCTGCACTGGCTTAGCTGGGACGTCACTTTACGCACATGCATTGTTTGCTGCTAGCGGACTGCATAGGCTTAGCTGGGACGCTACTTTACGCACATGCATTGTTTGCCGCTAGCGGGCTGCTCAGGCTTAGCTAGTACGCTACATTACGCACATGCATTGTTTGCCGCTAGCGGACTGCATAGGTTTAGCTAATACGCTACTTTACGCACATGCATTGTTTGCCGCTAGCGGACTGCATAGGCTTAGCTGGGACGTCACTTTACGCACATGAATTGTATGCCGCTAGCGGACTGCACAGGCTTAGCTGATACGCTACTTTACGCACATGCATTGTCTGCCGCTAGCGGGCTGCACAGGCTTAGCTCGGACGTCACTTTTAGCACATGCATTGTCTGCCGCTAGCGGGCTGCACAGGCTTAGCTCGGACGTCACTTTTAGCACATGCATTGTTTGCCGCTAGCGGACTGCATAGGCTTAGCTGGGACGTAACTTTACGCACATGCATTGTTTGCCGCTAGCGGGCTGCACAGGCTTAGCTGGGACGTCACTTTACGCACATGCATTGTTTGCCGCTAGCGGACTGCATAGGCTTAGCTGGGACGTCACTTTACGCAGATGCATTTATGACCGCTAGTGGGCTGCATAGGCTTAGCTGGGACGCTACTTTACGCACATGCATTGTTTGTCGCTAGCGGACTGCATAGGCTTAGCTGGGACGTCACTTTACGCACATGCATTGTTTGCCGCTAGTGGGCTGCACAGGCTTAGCTGGGACGTCAATTTACGCACATGCACTGTTTGCCGCTAGCGGACTGCATAGGCTTAGCCGGGACGTCACTTTACGCACATGCATTGTTTGCCGCTAGCGGACTGCATAGGCTTAGCTGGGACGTCACTTTACGCAGATGCATTTATGACCGCTAGTGGGCTGCATAGGCTTAGCTGGGACGCTACTTTACGCACATGCATTGTTTGTCGCTAGCGGACTGCATAGGCTTAGCTGGGACGTCACTTTACGCACATGCATTGTTTGCCGCTAGCGGACTGCATAGGCTTAGCTGGGACGTCACTTTACGCAGATGCATTTATGACCGCTAGTGGGCTGCATAGGCTTAGCTGGGACGCTACTTTACGCACATGCATTGTTTGTCGCTAGCGGACTGCATAGGCTTAGCTGGGACGTCACTTTACGCACATGCATTGTTTGCCGCTAGTGGGCTGCACAGGCTTAGCTGGGACGTCAATTTACGCACATGCACTGTTTGCCGCTAGCGGACTGCATAGGCTTAGCCGGGACGTCACTTTACGCACATGCATTGTTTGCCGCTAGCGGACTGCATAGGCTTAGCTGGGACGTCAATTTTACGCATATGCATTGTTTGCCGCTAGCGGACTGCATAGGCTTAGCTAGGACGGCACTTTACGCACATGCATTGTTTTCCGCTAGCAGACTGCACAGGCTTAGCTGGGGCGCTACTTTACGCACATGCATTGTTTGCCGCTAGCGGACTGCACAGGCTTAGCTGGGACGCTACTTTACGCACATGCATTTTTTGCCGCTAGCGGGCTGCACAGGCTAAGCTGGGACGCTATTTTACGCACATGTACTGTTTGCTGCTAGCGGACTGCATAGGCTTAGCTGGGACGCTACTTTCCGCACAGGCATTGTTTGCCGCTAGCGGGCTGTACAGGCTTAGCTGGGACGTAACTTTACGAACATGCATTGTTTGCCGCTAGCGGACTGCCCAGGCTGAGCTGGGACGTCACTTTCAGCACATGCATTGTTTGCCGCTAGCGGACAGCACAGGCTTAGCTGGGACGTCAATTTACGCACATGCATTGTTTGCCGCTAGCGGGCTGCACAAGCTTAGCTGGGACGTCCCTTTACGCACATGCATTGTTTGCCGCTAGCGGGCTTCACAGACTTAACTGGGACGTCACTTTACGCACATGCATTGTTTGCCGCTAGCGGACTGCACAGGCTTAGCTGGGACGTCAATTTACGCACATGCATTGTTTGCCGCTAGCGGACTGCACAGGCTTAGCTGGGACGTCCCTTTACGCACATGCATTGTTTGCCGCTAGCGGGCTGCACAGGCTTAGCTGGGACGTCACTTTACGCACATGCATTGTTTGACGCTAGCGGACTGCATAGGCTTAGCTGGGACGCTACTTTACGCACATGCATTGTTTGCCGCTAGCGGGCTGCTCAGGCTTAGCTAGTACGCTACTTTACGCACAAGCATTGTTTGCCGCTAGCGGACTGCATAGGTTTAGCTAAAACGCTACTTTACGCACATGCATTGTTTGCCGCTAGCGGACTGCATAGGTTTAGCTGGGACGTCACTTTACGCACATGAATTGTTTGCCGCTAGCGGACTGCACAGGCTTAGCTGATACGCTACTTTACGCACATGCATTGTCTGCCGCTAGCGGGCTGCACAGGCTTAGCTCTGACGTCACTTTTAGCACATGCATTGTTTGCCGCTAGCGGACAGCACAGGCTTAGCTGGGACGTCAATTTACGCACATGCATTGTTTGCCGCTAGCGGACTGCACAGGCTTAGCTGGGACGTCACTTTACGCGCATGCATTGTTTGCCGCTAGCGGACTGCACAGGCTTAGCTGGGACGTCAATTTACGCACATGCATTGTTTGCCGCTAGCGGACTGCACAGGCTTAGCTGGGACGTCCCTTTACGCACTTGCATTGTTTGCCGCTAGCGGGCTGCACAGGCTTAGCTGGGACGTCACTTTACGCACATGCATTGTTTGCCGCTAGCGGACTGCATAGGCTTAGCTGGGACGTCACTTTACGCACATGCATTGTTTGCCGATAGCGGACTGCATAGGCTTAGCTGGGACGTCACTTTACGCACATGCATTGTTTGCCGCTAGCGGGCTGCACAGGCTTAGCTGGGACGTCACTTTACGCACATGCATTGTTTGCCGCTAGCGATATGCATAGGCTTAGCTGGGACGCTACTTTACGCACATGCATTGTTTGCCGCTAGCGGACTGCATAGGCTTAGCTGGGACGCTACTTTACGCACATGCATTGTTTGCCGCTAGCGGGCTGCACAGGCTTAGCTAGTACGCTACTTTACGCACATGCATTGTTTGCCGCTAGCGGACTGCATAGGTTTAGCTAATAAGCTACTTTACGCACATGCATTGTTTGCCGCTAGCGGACTGCATAGGCTTAGCTGGGACGTCACTTTACGCACATGCATTGTTTGCCGCTAGCGGACTGCATAGGCTTAGCTGGGACGTCACTTTACGCACATGAATTGTTTGCCGCTAGCGGACTGCACAGGCTTAGCTGATACGCTACTTTACGCACATGCATTGCCTGCCGCTAGCGGGCTGCACAGGCTTAGCTGGGACGCTACTTTACGCACATGCATTGTTTGCCGCTAGCGGACTGCATAGGCTTAGCTGGGACGTCACTTTACGCACATGAATTGTTTGCCGCTAGCGGACTGCACAGGCTTAGCTGATACGCTACTTTACGCACATGCATTGTCTGCCGCTAGCGGGCTGCACAGGCTTAGCTGGGACGTCACTTTACGCACATGCATTGTTTGCCGCTAGCGGACTGCATAGGCTTAGCTGGGACGTCCCTTTACGCACATGCATTGTCTGCCGCTAGCGGGCTGCACAGGCTTAGCTCGGACGTCACTTTTAGCACATGCATTGTTTGCCGCTAGCGGACAGCACAGGCTTAGCTGGGACGTCAATTTACGCACATGCATTGTTTGCCGCTAGCGGGCTGCACAGGCTTAGCTGGGACGTCACTTTACGCACATGCATTGTTTGCCGCTAGCGGACTGCACAGGCTTAGCTGGGACGTCAATTTACGCACATGCATTGTTTGCCGCTAGCGGACTGCACAGGCTTAGCTGGGACGTCCCTTTACGCACTTGCATTGTTTGCCGCTAGCGGGCTGCACAGGCTTAGCTGGGACGTCACTTTACGCACATGCATTGTTTGCCGCTAGCGGACTGCATAGGCTTAGCTGGGACGCTACTTTACGCACATGCATTGTTTGCCGCTAGCGGGCTGCACAGGCTTAGCTAGTACGCTACTTTACGCACATGCATTGTTTGCCGCTAGCGGACTGCATAGGTTTAGCTAATAAGCTACTTTACGCACATGCATTGTTTGCCGCTAGCGGACTGCATAGGCTTAGCTGGGACGTCACTTTACGCACATGCATTGTTTGCCGCTAGCGGACTGCACAGGCTTAGCTGATGCGCTACTTTACGCACATGCATTGTTTGCAGCTAGCGGGCTGCACAGGCTTAGCTCGGACGTCACTTTCAGCAAATGCATTGTTTGCCGCTAGCGGACAGCACAGGCTTAGCTGGGACGTCAATTTACGCACATGCATTGTTTGCCGCTAGCGGACTGCACAGGCTTAGCTGGGACGTCCCTTTACGCACATGCATTGTTTGCCGCTAGCGGGCTGCACAGGCTTAGCTGGGACGTCACTTTACGCACATGCATTGTTTGCCGCTAGCGGGCTGCACAGGCTTAGCTGGGACGTCACTTTACGCACATGTACTGTTTGCCGCTAGCGGACTGCATAGGCTTAGCTGGGACGCTACTTTACGCACATGCATTGTTTGCCGCTAGCGGACTGCACAGGCTTAGCTGGGACGTCAATTTACGCACATGCATTGTTTGCCGCTAGCGGACTGCACAGGCTTAGCTGGGACGTCCCTTTACGCACATGCATTGTTTGCCGCTAGCGGGCTGCACAGGCTTAGCTGGGACGTCACTTTACGCACATGCATTGTTTGCCGCTAGCGGACTGCTCAGGCTTAGCTAGTACGCTACTTTACGCACATGCATTGTTTGCCGCTAGCGGGCTGCACAGGCTTAGCTGGGACGCTACTTTACGCACATGCATTGTTTGCCGCTAGCGGGCTGCTCAGGCTTAGCTAGTACGCTACTTTACGCACATGCATTGTTTGCCGCTAGCGGACTGCATAGGTTTAGCTAATACGCTTCTTTACGCACATGCATTGTTTGCCGCTAGCGGACTGCATAGGCTTAGCTGGGACGTCACTTTACGCACATGAATTGTTTGCCGCTAGCGGACTGCACAGGCTTAGCTGATACGCTACTTTACGCACATGCATTGTCTGCTGCTAGCGGGCTGCACAGGCTTAGCTCGGACGTAACTTTTAGCACATGCATTGTTGGCCGCTAGCGGACAGCACAGGCTTAGCTGGGACGTCAATTTACGCACATGCATTGTTTGCCGCTAGCGGGCTGCACAGGCTTAGCTGGGACGTCCCTTTACGCACATGCATTGTTTGCCGCTAGCGGACTGCACAGGCTTAGCTGGGACGTCAATTTACGCACTTGCATTGTTTGCCGCTAGCGGACTGCACAGGCTTAGCTGGGACGTCAATTTACGCACTTGCATTGTTTGCCGCTAGCGGACTGCACAGGCTTAGCTGGGACGTCCCTTTACGCACATGCATTGTTTGCCGCTAGCGGGCTGCACAGGCTTAGCTGGGACGCTACTTTACGCACATGCATTGTTTGCCGCTAGCGGACTGCATAGGCTTAGCTGGGACGCTACTTTACGCACATGCATTGTTTGCCGCTAGCGGACTGCACAGGCTTAGCTGGGACGCTACTTTACGCACATGCATTGTTTGCCGCTAGCGGGCTGCACAGGCTTAGCTGGGACGCTACTTTACGCACATGCATTGTTTGCCGCTAGCGGACTGCACAGGCTTAGCTGGGACGCTACTTTACGCACATGCATTGTTTGCCGCTAGCGGGCTGCACAGGCTTAGCTGGGACGCTACTTTACGCACATGCATTGTTTGCCGCTAGCGGGCTGTACAGGCTTAGCTGGGACGCTACTTTACGCACTTGCATTGTTTGCCGCTAGCGGACTGCACAGGCTTAGCTGGGACGTCACTTTACGCACATGCATAGTTTGCCGCTAGCGGACTGCATAGGCTTAGCTGGGACGTCACTTTACGCACATGCATTGTTTGCCGCTAGCGGACTGCACAGACTTAGCTAGTACGCTACTTTACGCACATGCATTGTTTGGCGCTAGCGGACTGCATAGGCGTAGCTAGTACGCTACTTAACGCACATGCATTGTTTGCCGCTAGCGGGCTGCACAGGCTTAGCTGGGACGCTACTTTACGCACATGCATTGTTTGCCGCTGGCGGACTGCATAGGCTTACCTGGGACGCTACTTTACGCACATGCATTGTTTGCCGCTAGCGGACTGCCCAGGTTTAGCTGGGACGCTACTTTACGCACATGCATTGTTTGGCGCTAGCGGGCTTCATGTCGACGGGCGACCAGTGCGCGATTAGGGATCGTATGACACCCTGTATGTACGTCGACGGGCAACAAGTGCGCGACTAGGGACACGACGGGGGAGAAATCGACATTATTTTGTGCAATGTAAATGGTCTTACAGATTGCAAGAAAAGTAATCCATCCTTTGTAAATATTTTAAGTGATCATGATAGATGTGTTTTGTATGAATCCTGGACGAATAGCACAAGTGATGTCGAATTGAGTGATTACTTGTCTTTGAACTTATTTAGAAAATTTCAGCATAGAAAATCTCGGTGAAATTGTTATATATATTAAAGGAGAATTAGTGATGGTGTTGTTATTGCAAAAAATAATTATGATACAATAGTCTGGTTAAAACTAGACAAAACATTTTTAATACCTCGGACGATTTTTATATTTGTGCAACGTATATCTGGGTACATCAATCTCCAGTATATAACACATTTAATGTGGATTTATTTCAAATTTTAGAAAATGATCTCTTATAATTATGAATTTGGTGAAGTTTTTGTTGCCGGCGATCTTAATAGTAGAGTAATAAATGTGATTATATCGTACATGATAGAATTAATACTGTAAATGATGATGTAGATTACTACCAAGACAACGCTTCTGTTAGGGCCTCAGTAAATAATCATGAAGTAAAATTACTAGATTCATATAAATCCACATGGGTGCGTATTGTTAATGGTAGAGTTGGAAATAGCTGTAAGCTAACCTTTTATTCAAATAACGGTACTTCTGTTATCGATTATTTATTTGCAGCTTAACAAGTATTTCTTCGACCCCTACACACCTATTCACGAGGATAATAAAATATTTTGAACGGGGAAAAAGGATTTCAGATTTTACCTTGCATGATTTTTTTAACGTATTTAATGATCTTGTCCCATTACAGTTTTCATTATTATGAAATAATGCATCGTCTGTGTAAGTATAAGTCCTACACGAATGTTAAATCTAAGTGGGACGTTAGATTACGTGGGCAATTTCGTTCATGGATTATTTGCATGCTACCTGATATGAAATTATATTGTAGACAATATTGCTTGATCAAGTAGAACGTCACTTAATGACATGTTGAATAGCTTTACTGAAACCATCTCCAGTGTTTCTTTCCTGTTATTTTCTAAACAATGTGTTTACAAAACAAATCATAGTTTCCCTGTAAATAGCTACATGTATTTTTGAAAAGAATGCTGATTTGTTTGATCACGAGAGCAATAATGCACAACATTTGGACCATGACGCTTTACGTATTTTTAACTCAAGTTAATTAGTTGTAAACAGAGAACGTGTATGTAGAAGTAAGATTTATTACAAAGACTTAATCCGCAAGACGAAAGCCTGCTGCTATCGGTAAAAAATGTTGGAGATTGAAATTTTCAGACAACACAAATCAAATAAAAAATAATTCCGTAAAAATATAATATCATTTGAAGAATTTACAAAGTTTTTCGAAAAGCTTAGTAACAATGAGTCAGATTTGTGTAATTATGAAGCAGAATATTTTTGTTCAAATAATAATTTTAACATAGAAAATTCTTTATATACGTACCTCTATCTGTTGAAGAAGTTAAAAATGCAATAAAACATTTAAAACGAAATAATCGACAGTTAGTGATTGCATTTTGAATAAATATTTTCTTTATTCAGTGTTAAATTGTCAGCACATTTGTGCGACGAATTTAACGGCTTTCTTGTATCGGGCTTCTTTCTCGATAAACGGACAGAAGGTGTTGTAATCCCTTTGCATTAAAAATGTGCTGTTAATGATGTAAAGAACTATAAAGGGATTACTTTAGTAAGTTGCTTTTCAAATCATTTACTACGATCCTAAACAGGCGCATTTGAAAGTGTTGTAACGAAATCACTATTATTTCGGATGCGCATTTCGGATTTAGGAACGGTTATTAAACTGTTGATGCTATTTATATCTTGATGTCGATTGTTCAAAACTATTTAAATGAAAATAAACGTATGTATGTTATATACGTCGATATGTTTAAATGTTTTTTTCCGTATTATGATTGAAAATGTTCAAGTCTGGTATACAAGGTAAAATGCTTAGAATAGGGAATAATATGTATGCAAAAATTAAGTCGCGTGGTAAATCATGTTCATCTAATATCCAGATATTATTTTAGCTGTGCGGTTGGACTGAAGCAAGGAAATGTAATGTCGCCGATTTTCTTTTCTTTATTTATTGAAGACCTTGAACTGTATCTCAAGACAACATTAACTCTGGTTCGAGTATAGATGATATTACGATGATTTTACTATAATTTGCTGACGACATGGCCATATAAGGCAAGTCAACTGCTGAAGTCAAGTCACATTAAGATAGATTGTATTTATACTGCAATTCTAGGGGTTTAAATGTTAACACTGCTAAAAGGAAAATAATGGTATTTCTGAAGAGAGGAAGTTTAAAACAAAATGAAAAATGGGCATACAATGGTATTGATATTGAAGTTGTTGATAACTTTAATTATTTAGGCACAGTGCTAAACTATACTGGATGTTTTAAATTAAACCAAGAACATTTGGTTGGTAAAGCCCTTTAAGCCATGAATACATTATTGATCAAATGCCCTGATTTCGATATTAAGCAAAAAATATTTTGTCAGTTGTTTAACTCCTTTGTGGGTTCCATATTGAATTATTCCGCAGAAGTATGGGGTTTTACTAAGTCAGATGATATTGAATGCATACATTTAACAAATTTCAAACGATTGCTGCAGGTTAAAATAAATACATGTAATGTTGCTGTTTATGGATAATTAGGTAGATATCCATTTTATGTAAACAGGTTTGTGAAAATTATAAAATATTGGTTTAAAATTCTAACCAGTGATATAGGAGCGACTGTCCGGGTTGTCAAAACAACGTAGGAGCGAATGTCCGCCTTGTCAAAAATAACGTTGGAGCGATTGTCCGTGGGAGCGATTGTCCGGATACCGTATTTAAAATCCAAATGTTGTGCAAATAAATAGTTTTGTTAGAGAGTTCAAATAAAGACTTGTTGACAATTTTAAACAAGAGTGGTATGGTACACTGAATAGCAGTTCTGTATTAGATATGTCTAAGATTTTAAAACCTCTTTTGAATATGAATAATATTAAGATTTACTTCTTAGACGTCTGCGTTAATTTTTTGTAAGAATAAGAGTCTCTGCACACCCGTTGAGAATTAAAACTGGCAGATATGCCCAGAACAACATTCCACGAAATAAACGATATTGTTTATGTTATAACAACACTGATTTAGAGACGAATACCATTTCATATGTGGTATCCGGACAAAATTATTAGTTTCTTGTGATTGATTAATAGTTTCAAATGTATGTAAATATATCAAAGAAGCTCAAGATATAGGAAATACGATCCTAAATAATACTGCTTAATAGATTTCACCACCACCCTCGATAAAACTTAGGTGTTCTTACCATATATTATGTTTATTTGTATTTTTATTTTAATTGACTTCCTGTTATATAAGGTTTTGTTATTATTCGCATTCACGTGACAAAGTATATAATGTGTGTTTTTTAGTATGAAGACGATGTTCTAGTGTGTAAGACTGAATAAACTGTGTCTGCCTGTATGTCTGTATGTTGTTTAGTTTCACGCCGCCATGTTAACGGGTCGCCATCGGATTGAAAATTCATGCGCATGTTTGTTCACGTACCGTACCGCGCAACTTAATTTCACAAATACTAAATTAAATGATTTTATTTATAAAAAAACACTTTTTCAAAGATGACAATTTAAAAAAGGAGTTTAAAGAATTGCTTTCTTAAATAAAACTTGCCTCAGACGGTAGTGGTGGCATCGCTTGTGATGTAAAATAGTAATAATCATATTAATTGTTATAAACAAATAAAGTTGACTCGAAAAGTTGTTAACTACGAATGGAATTCTCTAAAACAAACTTATAAACACTTAATTTTTTTCGAGCAATCTGTGTTGGATAGAAGATAACAAAACATCAAAATAAGCCGTTCAATGTCTCAACTGATTTTTATCGCGTGTTAGATACATGTGTCAATAACGTGTTATGGCAAACGCATACTCCCAAGAAACTAGGTTTCTCATGAGAACCTAGGTTCTCAGAATGCGCAATCTTCAAGCGAGAACCTAGGTTCTCATGAGGAATCTAGTTTCTTGGAATAATGCGTCGAACCGCAAGACCCTAGGTTTCTCATGAGAACCAACATGAGAACCTAGGTTCTCATTTTGAGAACCTAGGTTCTCATGAAAACCTAGGTTCTCATTTGAAAACTTGGGTTTTTATGAGAACCTAGGTTCTCGCTTGAAGATTGCACATGGGATAATGCTTCTTCTTCTTCATTATTTTTTATCGATTGCACCGGGATTGTCTCCCATATGGCCATCGCCCCCAGAAAGACGTGTTAGTTGGTTACGGGGGATAGTGCAAGATACAGGAGACACCCCGTTCCAGAGGTGACCTTGGGTCTTTTAGTGCCCGGTGTATAGCACCTAGTACACTGCACCTCGGTTTAACGTCTCATGCGAAAGACGAGTTAGTAGGTTAGGTGCAGCAGTAGTAGTAGTAGTAGTAGTAGTAGTAGTAGTAGTAGTAGTAGTAGCAAGTAGTAGTAGTAGTAGTAGTAGTAGTAGTAGTAGTAGTAGTAGTAGTAGTAGTAGTAGTAGTAGTAGTAGTAGTAGTAGTAGTAGTAGTAGTAGTAGTAGTAGTAGTAGTAGTAGTAGTAGTAGTATAGTAGTAGTAGTAGTAGTAGTAGTAATAGTACTAGTAGTAGTAGTAAGTAGTAGTAGTAGTAGTAGCAGTAGTAGTAGTAAGTAGTAGTAGTAGTAGTAGTAGTAGAGTAGTAGTAGTAGTAGTAGTAGTAGTAGTAGTAGTAGTAGTAGTAGTAGTAGTAGTAGTAGTAGTAGTAGTAGTAGTAGTAGTAGTAGTAGTAGCTAGTAGTAGTAGTTAGTAGTAGTAGTAGTAGTAGTATTAGCTAGTAGTATAGTAGTAGTAGTAGTAGTAGTAGTAGTAGTAGTAGTAGTAGTAGTAGTAGTAGTAGTGTAGTAGTAGTAGTAGTAGTAGTAGTAGTAGTAGTAGTAGTAGTAGTAGTAGTAGTAGTAGTAGTAGTAGTAGTAGTAGTAGTAGTAGTAGTAGTAGTAGTAGTAGTAGTAGTAGTAGTAGTAGTAGTAGTAGTAGTAGTAGAAGTAGTAGTAGTAGTAGTAGTAGTAGTAGTAGTAGTAGTAGTAGTAGTCACATGCATTAAGTATCATTATTAAGTAGTTGGTCAGTGCATGTTAAATTAATCTTGAAAATTTGTACATAAAAACAAGAACAATGCTCATTCCAAGAAATAATATTTCCAACTGTTTACCAATTTATTTATGGTATTTGAATTTGCTTAACGTTGAGAGCATTGTCTGCTTATAAGTTTAATACGCATACAATTTCAGCACTCTACCTCAATCTTAACTCATATTATTGAATGAAAACTACTTTTCAGTGAGTTCTACTTTAGTAACAGTGAGCTTGATTCCACTATAGCTCCAACAAAGGTCTGCTTATTAGTTACCTACAAACATAATTACACAAAAACATTTATCTAGTCTTAAGGCCATACATCTGAAATATTTTTCTTTTCTGTTTGAGAAAATGTTTAGTTGATTAAGTTGAAGTCTTTTTCTATTTTAAGTAACAATTACCTTTACCACACTGACGCTCATGCAATCCACAGCTAGATCAGCATGCAGCCTACCTCAGTGTGTCACATAAACAAGTGTCCTATTGTTCGGGAAAATCGAAATACAGCTGTTGTATATGTCTATGATAATAAATATATTAAACAGAAGAAACGCATTTGTATTTAAACAACAAACAAGTCGTATGTGCAGATTACACAGGAAACCGTGCGCTCATGGAAATTGATCCTGTAATTTATATCAATAAATGCCTACCGATATGCGGACAATCAATGTTACTAGTTTAGGCCCATGTTCGTGGTAAATGTTAATGTCAAGCCCGGCATGGATATATTACATGTACGTTGCAATGACATAGTGAAATAAGATGGGATGGAAAGATTACAATTCAAAAAAGAACGATGGTATAATAATATCATATATACGGGCTTCAAGTTTACTGTTAATCTTAAATATCGCAAGAGGTGTGCTGATCATGTTTCAACTACGTGCAGTTGTTTGTAGCGTGTACCATTGTTATTGGAGATGCGGAATATAAAACACGACAGAAAAGATTACCACAAAATGGCAATTGTATGTCAATCTTAAACACTGGTATATAGCAATAACGCTTACATTACAAAATGTTAAGAAAATACATCTTGAAATACCAGTGCAACAAAAAAATACAACAAAATAGTCTATGGGAAAATCGTCAAAAACATTAAAATAACAATGCAATCTAAAGGTTATGTAAAAGGGAAACGACGTTTTCTACAAAAAGTTGACCTCAACTGTAAACATTCTACAAATGAATGATGCATGGTATTGCTATCTTATTGAATAAACTGTTATGATAGGTACCATTGTTTCTTCCAAAACTCTCTTCAAGGGATTCGTTGAGCTTGTTTTGTTTAATACACTTCGGTTTATAGGCAACACGTAAGCGTGCAAAACACTCATATCACTGCACGAGGTTTAACATTTATACCTTAATTGATTGCTTTTAATTAAAATGACACCCATTTAAAGCTGCATTTTGTGTACTCTTACTATACTGAGGAACAAAGTGCGCAAGCTCTATTCAACAGCTGAAGCAAATATGATACCTTCAAACAAGTTTTAATTTACAAAACCTAAACAATAACATTGGAATGCAGCACGAGATGTTCACAGACAATCCACTACAAAACACATAGAGTTGTATACGCCGCGTTAAGTTAAAGTGACACAGTCACATACGAATGAACAGACACATCGAAAATAAATACGCGGCTGCATATACCCGAGGATACAGCACTGCTGCAAATAACAGTAAAGATATAAATTACAGGCTGTTGTGCTTAGATATACCACAGGAGTTTGAAATTCTATCCATAAAACTAATCTAATGGCTAAATAATAAAAAATAGACCCCTATATTGTATATAGACAACAGGAAGGAAACGCAGCAGACCCTGGCCCCGCCCATTTTCCAGTAAAAAAGGGAAATTACTGGAAATACAGGGTACCCTTCATCGGCCCATGTTTTAATAATCAAGAGGCCGGTGAAAGAAACAAGGAACACTGCTCACCGTGAACTACCTTCCTCTAATTTCAAAATTGTTCAACACTTTCCACTCATCGTCGAACCCATTCTAAGATATACTAAGTTTCAAAAGGACACCCCACACGTACAGACTAATACAACTTAATCATGAAATGGGTACATTATTAGTTGTTTCTCTGTTACTTTTGTTAAAATCCACGACCATTCTATAATTTAATTAAGGTAGCGCACTTCTAATGGGCACATATCCAAATATAATCTAAGTCATTATTTTCTTAATCAGCATCATTTCACTGAACTACATGCAAATTTGTGGGTAGGCTTTCCATGCTTTTGAAAAAAATATACCGATTTTTTCAAAACCACCCCCACGCTCGGCTTTTGTCCAGTTTATTTTCACCCCTGGGGTATATAAAAGTTCCATAATTCATTCAAATTTCCAAATATGGGCATGCAGTTGTTGTGTACAGATGCTG
Organism: Dreissena polymorpha; assembly: GCF_020536995.1. Classification (NCBI taxonomy): domain Eukaryota; kingdom Metazoa; phylum Mollusca; class Bivalvia; order Myida; family Dreissenidae; genus Dreissena; species Dreissena polymorpha. The sequence continues at coordinate 45,141,624 of NC_068361.1, read as the reverse complement.
TAAAGGTGTTAAAAGTTTAAACAAGATGAAATAAGTATTCTTTTACAGACATTTAATTTTTACAATTTTTTATCTATGCAAGAGCGCCATGAAATGTAAGTGATTTCAGCCAAGTAAAAATTGGGTCGGTTAAAAACAAAGTGTCATAAAATTCAAAATAGTATCATTTAAGTCACATTTTAAACTTAGTTTTTATAGAAACACTATATACAGCAAAAATACCAAGAAATAGACAGATGTACCGTTTACTTTTTGAAATAAAAATAAAAATGCATAATGCATGGTTCGTATTTTCAACAGTAAATCAATCAATTTCGCCATAACGTTGTTTTAATTTTAATAATTGAAGAATGTGCATAAAAATTGCAACATATTTAACAATAAATATAGCTTATATGCCATATTAAATCAAATTACGTTAGAAAATAAATAAAACGCGTCGCAAAAAAGTATACGTCGTCGGCAGGATTCGAACCTGCGCGGGAATATCCCAAAAGATTTCTAGTCTATCGCCTTAACCACTAGGCTACGGCGCCTAATATTAGGCTCTTCAACCTTCGAAGAAATCGCGGGAAATCATTAGAGGTGCGCTACCTTAATACATTTCTTCCACTGGTTAATTTCTAATTCTCAATTAAAATAAAATGCATTTAAAGGGCGGTAATTCGTGTGAATTTGAACGGAAATCCTCATCAGTGGTATACCTTACTACATGTTTTATCATACCACCGCATTGATATCTGCCTGATATCACGTTGCCTGATATATTTTTTATATCATGGTCAACAGGAAGTTCTTATATCGGTAAATGTTTGGAGTTACGTGGGATTAGCAATAAAGTCAACAATTTCTATCAAAATTAATCAGGTTCACCAAAAAAAAATTGATTCCAAGAAAGTACATATTTTATTCTAGTTTATAGTCATAAATCACAAAAACGTTTATTTACAAAAAATCTCCACAGCCCGCACTACAGAAGTTAAATGACGTCATCAATGGGAAATAAATCTTAAATATCGATATAGTCATTGCACTCGCAAGTGTTGCACAAAAAGTCAAGACAAATGATAACTGTATGCTTATCATAAACTATTCAAACATTTTTATTTGTCGATGCAGTCCAGTCCTGATCTCCAATTCAAGACGTTTATAATTAAAGCGGGTGTACTCTTCCCATTCATAATGCAAACAACTTTTTTTTCTCTATACGATGTTTAAAATAAGCTATTATTCGTGTCGTCTTTTTGAACGCCGTTGCTACATGTACGTCAACGTGTAAAAGCCTGATCAGCAAAATCAGCTGGGATCCATACATTTTAAATATAAAAAATGGATTGTTTTGCATGTTTTTAGGAAAATGTGGTATGATACACAGAAAAACAGGTTACCGTCCCATCGTTTTGTAATATATCAGGCTCGGCACGAATAAAATAACGGCTCGGCAAGCCTCGCTGTTATATTATTCTAAGCCTCGCCTGATATATTACAAAACGATGCGACATTAACATGTTATTCTCTATGTTCGATGAGATTATACAGGGAGATTCACATTCGCACGTTCTAAACACATCTTAAATTATTTATTAGACGAGAAGCTTAACCACACTATTTTCCTTTTGCTGTTTATGGTGTATTAATAGCATATATCTCACTTACCTCGTCCTAAAATCTGTGAGATGCCTTCAACAAAATTCTCTTACCTGCGATTGAAAACAACATGCGATTGAAAACAACATGCGATTGAAAACATTGAAAACAACGTGCGAGTGAAAACAACATGCGTTTAAAACAACATACGATTGAAAACAACATGCGATTGAAAACATTGAAAACAACGTGCGAGTGAAAACAACGTGCGATGAACACAACATGCGAGTGAAAACAACATGCGATTAAAAACAACATGCGATTGAAAACAACTTACGATTGAAAACAACATGCGATTGAAAACATTGACTACAACGTGCGAGTGAAAACAACATGCGATTCAAAACAACATGCGAGTAAAAACAACATGCGATTGAAAAAAGTGAAAACAACGTGCGAGTGAAAACAACGTGTGTGTGAACACAACATGCGATTGAAAACATTGAAAACAGCATGCGAATGAAAACATTGAAAACAACATGCGAATGAAAACAAAATGCGAATGAAAACATTAAAAACCACATGCTATTGAAAATAATATGCGATTGAAATCAACAGAAAGATACCATTCGATGATTACAAATGCATGTGCACCTATATAAAAGTGGTTTCAAAACGGCAGCAATGTGTGTGCAAATAATAAATATAGCAAAATTTAAAAATACCATATCGCACAATAATTTATTTCCATATATAAAATTGAGCCAGGAATTGATTAGAATTGAATGGACATTTGAAAATGTATACAAAGTATAGGTCTTAAACAGATCTTTAAATGTAATCCATGTCATGTGATAAAAAAAATACCTGTATCAGGAAAAAAACATGTACACTTATATTTGTACATTTATTTTTGTTAATACGTATGTTGTAGCTCACAACTCATGGCGAGCTATGAAGATACCGTGATTTAATTCTTCCGTCCGTCCGTGCGCTTCTTAAATATGTAAATCAATTTTATATTCGAGTGGGAGGTTTATTTTGGTATTTAAACAACTATATTTGTGTGGTTTTATCATTGACAAATTCGGTAGATTTTAATACGTCGATTGACGATCTTCAGCCACATTCAATGTAGGTGTACGTGTATTGATCAGTTACTTACAATGTCGTTGAATATATTTTTAGATTAATTTTATTGTGATTGACAATGTCCACCTCTGATTGGTTCATGTGCAGATAGAAACAGTGAAGATATAAACTTTAAGCTATTGTTATCAGATATACTTAGTATCAAAAGGTCTTTGAAAAGGGGGTTTAATGCATGTGCGTAAAGTGTCGTCCCAGATTAGCCTGTGCTGTCCGTACAGGCTAATGAGGGAAGACAAGTTTTGCTTTTATGTTATTTTTTGTTATTTTTCGTTTACTAAAGGTCTCTTCTTAGCCAAAATCCAGTTTAGGCGGAAAGTTTCGTCCCTGATTAGCCTGTGCGGACTGCACAAAAGTTTTCACCCAATATCAAGTAGTTTGAAAATTTATGTTATGAAAAATATCCAAAAGGTGGGAAATAACAGCTACGACAGACTATGATTTACTTAGCTTAATGACTGCACATGTTTTGCTGGATGACATTTTTTGAAATCTTGTTTATATATCTGACATGTTGAATTATGTTTTTGCAAGATTTATGAAGTAAAGACAACAAACTCGTCTTCATTCCAATAGTACATGTTAACCGATAATCAATGCAATACAGTTACAATCTTTGGGTTTCACAGTACTTAAAATGGTCTAAACAAATATCAAAATTGTTTGTGTTTGTGGTTAAGTTGCGGTTGCAAATAAATAGCAGGCTATACATATTTGTTTCACTTCTCGCTGTGCATTTATAAATGACTTTCGAGCGGTTTCTGACACGCAGTGCGCTTCGTAGGCGCAGTGAAGAGCGTAGTAAAGATATGTCCACCCTCGGCTTTTATGTTATTTTCCTTAGTGTCCTTCTGGATTCTGAGCTGGATGCGTTGAATATATTACATGAGAGCAGTTGATACATGATTTAGTTTGAACATGATTGGTTACTGTATTATTGCTATACTAACAGCCACACATGCAGACCACTAAGTCTAATAAAATGAAAATGTACATGTTTATGAGTCTCATACAATTGATTTAACTTGATGTGCATGCAAATATGCTTCGTTGTGTAATTTGATGATGTTTATTGAACGTTAATTAAACTTTACAACTTCGATTTAAATTACAATGTGCACATTCTTTAGTGTCTTTCGTTTATATTTGCATATGATTAAAAAAAATCCGTGATGTATGTAGAACTTTTAATAGAACATGAAATATGATTATACATTTTATCAAATTGCCTCCTCAACATTGTATCCGAATCATCTTTTCTAACAAAACAACTCCAAAAACAAAAAATCCGAAACTTAAACCTATCATTCAAATGGATATTTCAACTTCAAAACTCATTTTCTGTAGTAAACAACTCTACTTCCAAACATCTTAAAGGCACACCATCAAAAGTTAATGTTTGACTTGATCATGGGAAATAAGATACTTGTTACCACAGGGACCATGGCCGAATCAATATTGAACATTACCAAATAAAGGTTTTAAAATTAACCAAAAAAGCATCAAATGCAAGTTAACTTTAAAATGACATTTAATTGTGAAATTTGATAGCTTTAAATGATCTCTGGAAATATATAATTTAGTCTTAAAATGTTAAACCGCTGTGCAGCTGTTTCGAATTTTAATACATACTAAATTATGCATTTTGTTTTTTGAGATTTATAACATAATGGTACACAAATCAAATCATACAGTTCTTAACGTACACGTTATTACTATAAAATTGTGTACATTATAACAATAATTTGCTAAAAACAACTATCGAAGATAAAATGTACTTTCCTGAGATAAAGCTACAAAAATATTTTTTCATATAAGGACAACAGTGTTAAGATATTAATAAGAAAAATTAAGACGAACGCATGTATTTTTAGATCTTTTTTTACAACATTACTCCTAAAAGTATGATTTTTGATAACCATCAAGGTTGAATATCAATAACAAAACTTAAATATTAAAAAAGGAACTTGGATTTGAAGTTAAATGTTCTAACCTCTATCCCTATTTAAATATTGGCATAAAATTTCGATATATTTCGATTTTTGATGCGCATGCAACTGGCTTTCTTCAGCACTGAAATCAATTTACTGAGAGCTAAAAATGAAATCAATTTACTGAGAGCTAAAAATGAAATCAATTTACTGAGAACTAAAAATAATTATTTGCACATTTCTGTCTTTTCGCATCCATGTAGCTATGAGACATATAACGCTTATATTTGATACATCTTCCTGTATAGTGAAGGGTGCTTCTTTATGACAATTATGTACCTTAACCCTTTGAATGCTGGGAAATTTGTCTTCTGCTAAATTGTCGTCTGCTGAATTTCTAAAATAAGCATTTTCTTCGATTTTTTTTTCAAAGAATACTATCAGAATAGCAAACAGTTTGGATCCTGATGAGACGCCACGATGAACGTGGCGTCTCATCTGGATCCAAACTGTTTGCAAAGGCCTTCAAAATTCGGTTCCCGCACTGAAAGGGTTAATAATTCCAAACTATCGATGTTATTTACATACAAACCTTACATGATACTTAGCCACTGCATAAAATATACATGTCGGGTAAAATGAAAAGTTTAGTATTGTATTGCTGTGCCATAAGTGATTTTATGCGTAAATAAAACGAATTTTGTTTTCGCATGCCCTTGATAATATCCAATGTAGATCAATATACTCTCCTAAAACCGACCACGTCGACCACATTAAGTATTTGATTTAATCAGTATCACGCATTTTATGTTGACAGAGAAGCTAATTATATAATACGAAATAGTTATACAGCTGCAATTAGTTTTATATACATAATAATATTGTTTATTATGTTATAACTTATAATTAATTGTTTTGCAATATAAAATCATGACCAGACGGTGTTAAAGATGCGAACAAAAACAAAATACTTTGCATGTGTCCGCCTGTAGGAAACGGATGCCATCCCCCCCCCCCCCCCCCTACGCACACACACATACATTCTACATTATTCTAGCAATAATGACTGAGTGATGCTCGGGATGAAATTCTGACGGTCAGACGGAACGGAAGGACGGACGGACGAAAACAATAAACAAATAAACACTCAGCGCACAGTTGTATTAGGTTAATAGTTTAAGTTACAAGTGTGTCAACAGAAACCGGTGTCCATCACACGGCCAAGATGTTCAATATGATCAAAATATAAAAGTGTTTCATGTTAAACACGTTACTATTTTACTCATCCGTATGTGTATTTGACCGTTAACATTTAAAGTAAGCATCAACTTAACTGACTCGTGTAATTAAATATAGAAATATTTAAGAAACACCCCCAAAACAATCAAGTATTAAACATATTATGCCATTATAAGCAATCCATAATTAAAATGCAATATTTTACCTATTATTAAACGTTTATGAACATTATTACGCTTCAAAGATCATACTACACTATAAAATTGGCCGTTGAAATACGATACAAGGACAATTGTTTCTATTATTTACATTCATGTGTCTTGGGTTATTATTCAATAGTCAATCTATCCTCTGAAACTCAAATTGATAAGCTCAAAATGCCATTTTTTTAAATAATTAACCTGATAGCAGTGTGTAGGAAAGACACCGAATATAATTTGTATTACAAAACATAAAACAGAGGGCTTCATTGTTGATAATGATTAAAATACATGTACATTTTTGTATGAACAGCAATGTGTTAGAAAGACATTCGGACATACTCATTCATATTAATCAACAAAACTATGAAAGAAATGTATGCAAACGAAACCCTTCATACACACGTCATGTATATCATGGGTCATATCATGGGAATTGGTGTTATTTTTTATGCTCATTAGTGCAAAGTGATGGACTTTGATAGAGTTATACACTATTAACTCATTCATGGATCTTTAAATGTCATTAAATGTCTAATTTTCAAAGCAAAAGTGTGGAGACTAATTGCTATAGGTGAATAGTGTGGAGACTAATTGCTATAGGTGAATAGTGTGGAGACTAATTGCTATAGGTGAATAGTGTGGAGACTAATTGCTATAGGTGAATAGTGTGGAGACTAATTGCTATAGGTGAATAGTGTGGAGACTAATTGCTATAGGTGAATAGTGTGGAGACTAATTGCTATAGGTGAATAGTGTGGAGACTAATTGCTATAGGTGAATAGTGTGGAGACTAATTGCTATAGGTGAATAGTGTGGAGACTAATTGCTATAGGTGAATAGTGTGGAGACTAATTGCTATAGGTGAATAGTGTGGAGACTAATTGCTATAGGTGAATAGTGTGGAGACTAATTGCTATAGGTGAATAGTGTGGAGACTAATTGCTATAGGTGAATAGTGTGGAGACTAATTGCTATAGGTGAATAGTGTGGAGACTAATTGCTATAGGTGAATACCCGTAGTAATTGTCGCTCGAGTCTCATTCGCTACGTTTAAGGTTAAACAATAATTGTTAAAAAATGTTTTAACTACGACGGTGTTTATTAAAATTATTAAACAAGTGTATAAATTCCCCTATTTATTAAGCAGGCAGCTATTCCATTGTCGAATGGTTAACTGTTGGACATTTGATGTTAACTTCCGCGTCTTGTTCTGTTTTTATCCACGGTTAAGTATATGCTATTCACAAAGAGTTCACTGGGGGAGCCAATAACGTGCCTTTGGATTTTTAAATATAACTGTTTCTCTGATGAGGATGTTCCTCTTTGCCAGATATTGATTTTATATTACTGAATTGTGCGATTTCCTAATCCTATATTTATAAACGTCTTTCTGAAATTAACACGCAGTAAAATGGCTGTGAGATTGTGCGGTGTTTGGATCGCCGTGTTGTGTGCGATTGTTTCGAGAGCCGAGGCTCAAAACTGGCAAGGGTATGTTGTATTTATGTGTCTGTGTGCTGTTTATTGTCCCCTACCGGTTTCACCGGATGGGACTTATGGTTTGCGCTCCGTGTGTCCGTGAGTCCGTGTGTCCGTCAGTCTGTCAGTCTGTCACACTTTTCTGGATCCTGCGATAACTTCAAAAGTTCTTAATATTTATCATGAAACTTGAAACATGGATAGATGGCGATATGGACATTATGCATGTCATTTCATTTTGTTCCTACGTCAAAAACTATGGCAACAAAAATAATTTATTTTTTATTTTTTTCTGGCAATGGTGGAGCCGGTATGGGGACACATATTGCTTCGCAATAGTCTTGTTGTGTTTATATGGTAATACATTAATAGTAACAAATAGCACAAGTAATTACGATTAGTAAAACGCAGTCAAGCGCGGAACTGATTTAGCGCACGATTATGCTTCACATAATTAAACTAAAACTTTGAATTGTTTCAATAACTTATAAATAAGACAAAGGACGTACCCGTCATGCCCACGTGGCCTTGGCACGGGAATACGATAACTTGATAACGAAATGTACTGGCATTTATACCAATACGATGTTTTATTTAAGGGACATGTTAAACAATACGGTATATTCTATCGATTTATATCATTGAACCTATCAACTTGACAAATTAGAGCGTAGACATTAATCCTTTCGATAAAAACTTGGAAAATACATCTTAAAAAAACAATATGGGACCAAACTTGGATCCTCTGGATCGGATGTCTTACTCTTAACTCATTACACGGTCTTAATAAAAAAAACACATGTTGACTCAACCTAATGTTAGCAACCTGCATGCTGTCAGCAATTTGAAAAAAAAGCTATATAGATCCATTGTTTACGTTCGCTTCATATTTTCAATTTAAATTACTTATTTACACAAATATATAATATACTTATATTCCGTAGTGTTGTTTTGCGCTCTTTTTCTTGTGTTATGTTCTGTTAGCGAAATAAGTCCATTTTTGACGATGCTGCTTCAGCGAAGCAGCTCGTCTAAGTTATCATACCATGAACAAATTCTTCACAATTGCGACCTATGTAAAAGACAGAGCCAGTCCGATTGAGTTAGCTAAATTTCTCAATCGGAATACCTGATTATCATTGATAAAAGTAAAGGAAGCTTGGTTCCCGTCCTCTTTCAAATTTATCGAGAGGCTCGGGACAGGAACCAGACACGAAACTGCCAGGCGGCACTTCAAACGCTGTGACGCTGGGAAAACCCCCAATGTAGTTATTTTTAGATTTGAGCGAGAATGTAACCCGACTCCCAGTTTCGCTGAGTCAAGTTCCCCACGGGTACTACTTCCCCGTACCCCCCAAAAAAATTCGTACCCAGTACTTTGATTGTCACAAGCTCTCCATCGTCGGAAACCACGTTCACGTAAATATGATATTCATTCATTGTTTAAGTTAAGGCAAGCTAAATTAATGAATGTCGTAGCCATGAATAATAAATAAAACACCTGATTGGTGTCCGTGCCCGATACTGCTTGGGACTTCAACCAAATCAAACGTCGCTTTTTCAAAACAGTTACACTGCAGGCGGCGTACGCTTTGAACTATTAACAGAGTAATCTGCTCGCTTTTGTCTCATTTAATGTTGTTATCATCTCAAATCAAACATAATTTGACGAGTATCTTAATATGAAGTGTAGTTTAATTGGTCATTATTTGGCCGTCATTTTTTTAGAAAAGGGCCTTTACCCCACGGTGTATACTCAATTGTCATTGGCATATATACCGCATATTTTGACGATCATGAAAGCTCTCGTGAAAACAAAACCATCAACTGACTAGCGCGAATTATGTGGGGAAAAAATAAAACAGTCTGTCCTTTCTGCAAATGAAACTATATTTTATGTTTTAATTTAGTTGTATGTTATTATTATCTTAAACGTTGCATTGCATATACATCAAAATAATTGCATATTGCTTGTAGCAAAACTCTTTTAAGCATTTTTTTATATAATATTTATAAACTTATCACCGCAAAACAAATATGTTACATGTGTCATGTTTTAAAACCGCTTAAGTAGATGGAGCATACACCAGTGTTTGTGTTAATGTAAATTTTGAAAGCAACATTTTAATGCAATTCATGAGTTGAAATTTAATAGATCAGATGTTAAACATTTCACCACGTTATATCTTATAAAGATCTTCACGTTTCTAAATGAAGTGATAATGCATATTTCTGAACATGTGTGATCATGTGTGAATGAATGAATCCTTGTTGAATTTCACTAGATAGCCCGTTTTTTAATGCGGCGAGATATATTGACAACACATATAAAGTTCAGTAATGACAAAGTGTATACTAATGATATTATGAAGAATTGCAATAAGAATGATTCTCTGGATTTTTCCTAAGTAAACTCATCAGTTAGGCAATGTTTGATCTTAGTAGTTAAAAATTTAACACTAGAACACAATACTTAACACCGTTTGGCAAACAATAGTGAACACATTTTAATATTTCGTATACATTATAAACAAGAGCTTTTTCACAGACGTGACGTATACCCCCACATGCTGCATTGACACAGAATATTGTACATGCTGTCTTCACAAAACATGAGAAGCTAATTTATGGCGATATTTTCAAGAATTATTATGCCATTATCATGTATCGCCATTTTGACCTTTGAACTCTTGAATTCTTTAGCATGATACGCCGTCCAATGACTGTGAACAAAATTAATGTACAGAGTCATTTTAAAATATTACAATGAATGACATTAATATGGCCCGGACAAGCTCATTTATTCATTTATGGCCATTTTTTACTTTTGAACTCCAAATGTGACCTTGACCTTGGAGATATCGACGTAATTCTTTCGTATGAAACACGTCTAATGATTGTGAACAAATGTACCGAGTAATTTTAAAATCTCACAATGAATGACATAGTTATGGCCCAGACAAGATCATTTACGGCCATTTTTTACCTTTGAATTCAAAGTGTGACCTTTACCTTTGAGATATCGACGTAATTCTTTCGCATGACATGTCCAATGATTGTGAATAAAGGTACCGAGTAATTTATTTTAAAATCTCACAATGAATGACATAGTTATGGCCCAGACAAGATCATGTATGGCAATTTTGACCTTTGAACTCAAAGTTTGACCTTGACGTTGCAGATATCGACGTAATTCTTTCGCATGACACACCGTCCGATGATGGTGAACGAATGTGCTAAATGATTTTAAAATCTCACAATCAACGACATAGTTATGGCCTGGACAAGCTCATTTATGGCCATTTGTGACCTTTGAACTCAAAGTGTGACCTTGACCTTGGAAATAACGACTTAATTAACGTCCAATGGTGAACAAATATGCCAAATGATTTTAAAATCTCACAGTGAACAACATAGTTATGACCCGGAAAAAGCTCATTAATGGCCATTTTTGACCTTTGAACTCAAAGTGTGACCTTGCCCTTGGAGATATCGACGTAATTCTTTCGCATGACACACCGTCCAATGATGGTGAACAAATGTGCCACATGATTTTAAAGTCTCACAATAAATGACAAAGTTATGGCCCGGACAAGCTCATTTATGGGCAACTCCAAGTGTGACATTGACCTTGGAGATATCGACGTTGTTCTTCGCATGACACACCGTCCCGTGATGGTGAAAATCTAACGATAAATGACATAGTTATGGTCCGGACAAACTTTCGGTTTAAAAGTGACCCCGTAACCTAGTTTTTGACCCGGCATGATCCATATTCAAACTTGACCTAGACATCATCTGGATACAACTTCTGACCAAGTTTGGTGAAGATCGGATTAACTTTTCGGGACAGATAGACCGACCGACAAAGTGACTTCTGTATAGCACCCATTACCAATGGTAATAAGGTGCGTAGTTACTACATATGAAACAACAGAAGAGATGCATAATGAAAAAGAAAACACGATGTAGTCACTTGATTATCTACACTAACTCCTATTCAACTTGCGTGTTCTTGCTAGAAAAATCCTCTGACTGTCTAATTATGTAATTATAGTACATTACTGATGGAAACTTTAGTTTATTGGTATACTAGATTGCAAATATTCTAACAAAAGCATCGATAGCCATTGATATCTAGTGCAAAGCTAATGACCTTTCATATGGTTCTTGCTAGAAAAATCCTCTGACTGTCTAATTATGTAATTATTGTACATTACTGATGGAAACTTCCGTTTATTGGTATACTAGAGTGCAAATATTCTAACAAAAGCATCGATAGCCATTGATATCTAGTGCAAAGCTTTAGACCTTTCATATGGTCAGGCAAATCTAATTTTCAGCCACTTAAATACAAAGTGCAATACACTCAATCTAAACATAATATTGATACTTCTATTGTTAATAATAGTAAACTTTGGTTTATTTATTCTCATAATCATCAATACATGCTTTTGGCAAAATAAATAATATCATATTTACAAATACACAGTGACATGAAGTTTGGCTATACAGGAAGTTAATGCATGAATTATTGATTATTATTTTTAAACAAGTATATGAAAGTAAATCGTAACATTCAACTAATGACGATAGACGATATAAATAACAAAATGAAACCGTAAAATGTAGCAAAACTGGTATATGGAATGAAGGAATTTTAAGCAACTTTAAAGCAACAGAAGACTCATTGATATCTCTCCGTTTTAAAATTTCAAAATATATAAATTAACCATGATGCATAGACCGTTCTGTATAGCGGTGTAAAAGCTTCGCAAAAAAGACAGTTGTCATAGAGATGAGAGACTGCGCCAAGACTGGGCTTCATTCGATACCGATTGAAATTACATTTAAAATCAAGTGTACATTCTGCGCATTCACATCACCAGGATGTGTTTAAATAAATAATAACAACATATCATATTGACAACTTCATATTAAAATCAATATTAAGTATAGTTATATAATGTGCATGCAGTTTTGGTTATAATTAAAATTTTGTTTTTGGTGATGTGCTATTGTCTACAGTTTTATGTGTGACTCAGTAAAATTTGGCCATACTTCCTGGAAAAAATACGAGTTTTAAGTTCCCAGACGGAATCTAACTTTGTAATTGCGTTTTTAGAGAATTGATCAGCATCATGCATAGTAACACACACACGCATCCTGATAATAAGATAATAGTGTGCAAAACGTACACACTTCATGTATAAATAATGGATTTTCTTCAAAAATAATAATAACGATAAAGAAAATTACGTGTTTGCTTGTCTTGACGTTTAAAATGAAGAGGTGGAAATAAACTTATTTTGGAAAGTTTGTACATTTTCCTTTTACATGTTAAAGTTTATTTATGTTTTGTTTTGGCCAGTTTTTAAGCTGACGAACTAGAGAGATCAGGTAGTAAGATATTGTTTTTTGTCGAAAAAAACATAAATCACAATTTAGAACTCATGTAAAAATTCGCTTAATGAGAAATGTAAAATTAACTTCATAACAGCAAGGGACGGGGTAACGGTTTTATTGAGCCTTAAAAATTTTGATTAGCGCAGATCAATTTATAGAAGAGGTATTTGGACAAGTGATTAAACTTAAGGCATACAGGTAACTTTCTGTGGCACGCTGAAATAAAACAAAACTACAATCCGGTAGTTCTTCTAAAAAAAGACAAAGCTTTTTAATAATGTATGTACTATGCTTGTGTATAATAGCAATATTGCCGTCGTCATTCAATTTAAGATAGAATCCGGAATAATGTAAAAATGACAAATTACATAGCATGGACATGTATGCTCGAATTAAGCAGTTCAAACCCTTACGCGGAAACCATTTAGCGAGTGTTACCTGAAAGAGGAAAAACTATGCCACAATAAAAACGTATCAATTAATGTATGCCTATAATGAAAACAGCAAAAATAAAATTCCGGAAATTTTTAATACATTATTTTTGTATATTTGGTTGTTCTGTTAATTCATGTGTTTTATTCTTAAGGAAAGGTGCGTATTATAGAAATCTACAGACTGGTGGACCGACGGACAGACATACGTACGAATACAAAGACAATCCATCATATTAAACAATGTCTTCCTACAAATTTCAAACATAGATAAACTGATAAATGATGAATAATATTGCAGTATAATATATAGAATATGATGCGAAAATAAAACGATTTTTTTCGCATATTATTATTTACATCAAATGTAAAGCAATATACGCCTTTTTACCGACCACGTCGATTGAACTAATTATTATATTATCATGTAGTTTTGTTCACTGAGAAGTTCATAAATTATAAATAAAACGATAAACATATACAAGTATCTTAGATAAATTAAAATATGGATTATTATGTTATAACCTACAATTATTTCTTTTAACAATTCAAAATCATGGTAAAACGTAATGCAAAAAAGCATACAAAACAATTACTAGGCAATACTTTTCCGAAACGATCGTTTGTAAACGAATCGTTATTTCATAATAATAATATAAAATTAAATTGTTTCATAGAAAGCAATCAATTATGATGTTCAAGACATCATTTGTAGGAAGAAGGATGGTTTAATAAAGAATGGATTATTACAAAGCATATTATCTATAAAAAAAATGAACAACAATTTATGCAAATTATATACTCACTTCATTTTGATAATGGATTATGTTTTAAAACTGTGTTACTTTTCATACTCATGAGTACAAAGTGGTAGCCTTTTATAGAATTGTATACAACTTTTTTATTAATCAATGGTTAAATGTCATTAAATGTCTTATTTTAAAGGCTAACGTTTGTAATCTCAGTTGAGTATGAGTGTGAGAGTAAAACCGGTACTCTTCTACCTTTCCTCTTCGAAACAGCCGAAGTTATTTGACATCGTGCAATTACATTTTATTTATTGCATAATAAGGGATGCAAATGGTAGCCGCGGCTTCTAGGTAATACATGTACATTCAACTATGATCTTCGTAAAGTGCGATAATCAATATTTATTCTAGCGCTTGCCCATTTATTTTTGTCTGTGTTGTCAAACATGTTCACGAGTTGGCTTCAATGTTTATCTTTTAATAAGAAGCCTTCACGGCACAAATATAATTGTCATATCATAGCACTTCATTTTTATAATTGCACTAGGTGAATTCCCGTCATTCACGTCGCCCCGGCCTCATTCTTTACGTTAATTATAGAAAGGTAAATATGGTTTTAAACCTCGACGGTGTTTACAAAAGTTATTTAAGAAGCGTGAAAATTCCCCTTTTGATTGAGAAGGCAGCTATTCCATGGTCGGTTGGACATTTGATATTAACTTCCGCGTCTCGTTTTGTTTTTATCCGCTTCAAAGTCTTTGCTGTTAACAAAAAGTTGGTAGAGCCAAAGCTTACCTTTGGTTTATTTAATATAATCTATTCGTTAATAGAAATATACCTCATTGCGGGTTATTTAATGTGTATGCAATATTTGTGCGATAATCTTATTCTGTACTTCGAAACGCAGTAAAATGGCTGTGAACTTGCGTGTTGTTTGGATCGCCGTTTTATGTGCGATTGTTTCAAAAGCTGATACTCAAAACTGGCAGGGGTATGTATAATTTGTGTGCTATGTGTTTTATTATTTACAAACTAATAGTAACAAATGGGAGAAGCCATTACGTTTATTAAAGTTCAGTCAAGTGCGGAACTGATTTGGCACACGATTATACCCCGCATAATCAAACTGATTTAAAGGTGCGTTTTCATGTTTTGGTAAATTGATACAATTATAAAAAAAATTGTTTCAGATTCGAAATTTTTTGTTTTAGTTATGATATTTGTGAGGAAACAGTATATTTAAAAACCTGAAAATTATAAAGCGTTGCAACGCCAAGCGATTGAATAATTCGGAGAGTTATCTTTTTGCCGTTATATTTTGTGAAACTACGAGGATTGCATAATTATATACATATATATGTATGTATTTAATACATCCTTCATTGTATGAGCACGGATGACCGAGTGGTCTAGGAGCTTTTACTGGAGCTTTATAGAGACAATGGTTACCTTTATCAATATAAATCATTTAATGACAAACTTCAATACATGGCAAAATCTGTGAAAAGGCCCCTTTAAACAAAACGTTCAATTTTTCAATTACTCATAAATTTGACAAAGGATTTAAACGTCATAACCAAGTAATCTAGACACGAGAATACTGTAGTTTGAAAACAAAATGTACAGTCAATTACACTGATACGATGTTTTATTTAAAAGACGTATTAAATATGTTTGTATAATATTTCGAAATATGAAATTCAACCTATTAACTTGACAAATTTGAACGTACAAATCAACCCTGTCAATTAGTAGTATACACACTTGCAAAAAACATCTGTAAAAATGTGCCAACGTGGGATCTTACTCGGGTCCTCTGGATCGGGTGTTCAACACCTAATTCATTACACGGTCAGTCCGACTGAATACAAACAAAAAAGCAAATGTCGATTTACCCTGATATTAGTAACCTGCGCTTTGTCAGACATTTGATCGACCGAAAATTGTATATCTTTACATTGTGTCCGTTCGCTTCATATCTTCCATTTAATTCTCTCATTTTCACGGCAATAAAGCATATTTATATTCAGTAGTGTTATTATTCTCGTTTAACTGGCAAGTTAAACTAAGATTGAACATAGTATATTATGTCTGTTCCTGTATTGAAGTTATTACTATTACCGAAAGGTGTCCATTTTGTCACCTGCTCTCCATGAACGAAAACTACGTTCACTTAAATATGATATTCAATAACATCAAAGTTCAGTCTAGAAACCTGTAAATAACTATCAAATGAAACACCTTATTTGTTTCCATGTCAAATGTTGCACCGAAATTCAACCATCTATGTTTTCGAAAACGTAAGTTCCCCCAACGGTGTATAATTAATTCAGAGTGTCATACATATTGCGGAATTTCACGAAGCAAGCTGTCGTTATTATTATTAATTATTGTTTAAAGAAATATTTTGTTTTTTTTTACGATGTTGCTTCAGACAAGCAGCTCGTCTAAGTTATCATACCATGAAAAAATTCTTCACAATGACGACCTATGTAAAAGACCGTGCCAGTCCGATTGAGGTAGCTAAATTTTCTCAATCGGCATACCTCGCTGATTATCATTAAAGGCAGCTTGGTTTCCGTTTACTTTCAAATTTATCGAGAGGTTCTGGACAGGAACCAGACACGAAACTGCCAGGTGACACTTCAAACGCTGTGACGCTGGGAAAACCCCAAATGTAGTTATTATTAGATTTGATCGTGAATGTAACACGCCTCCCATTTTCGCAAAAGGGGCCAAGTTTCCCACGGGAACTACTTCCCCGAACCCCCAATTTTGTTTCGTACCCAAAATCTTTTGTACCCAATTTCTTTGTGTTCCCATTTTTTTTCGTACTTAATTTTGTTCGTACCCTGATTTGTTTTCGTACCCAATATTTTTTTCGTACCCAATTTTTTTCGTACTCAAATTTTGTTCGTGCCCAAATTTTTGTTCGTACCCAAATTTTCTTTGGGCATAATTTTTCTTACCCAAAATTTTCGTAGCAAGATTTTAATTTCGTACCCAAAATTTTCCTACCCACATACACTATTGTGGTGATGTAGATAAACTTAAATTGATGCCCATTTATATCCATCCTTTTCAAAAGCATCGTCACACCAGTACTGTCAGTACTTGATTTACAATATGTTTTAGCAATCAATATAAGGATTTTCGTTTCTGTTTTTGATACAAACTATAAATTTGTTATCGTTTGTTATTGTTTGTCTACAATTAATTTTGTAACTCGATAAAATTTAACCATAATTTATAGTAAACGTACGAGTTTTAAGTATCTACCTATATGCAATGCCACTTTGGGGTTGTAGGGCATTTATATATATTTAAATGGTTGTATAAGCTCAAGGAAAACGCACAATTAATATGATAAGAAGAAATAAGCTAACATAACAGCATAAATCGGATCTTTACCGTTATAATTTAGATCCCACAAAGCGGTTTTTGATACCAAAAGCACTAATACTCTAACCCCGTCCCACCTATCCACCGCATGACCCCAAGTTTAAGAAGATGGTCTTTGTATTTTGATACTGGTTTGAACCAACGTTCTGAAATGTTCTTGACAAGAAAATAACGCTTGAAACAAAACCCCGTTCGTGTTGATAATAAATATATAGAATGTAAGAAACGCATTTATTTGCCTATCAGAGGGTAAAAAACCGATATCACCCTCCGATTTCCCTCGTCCCTATCATCCGTCAATATCATCTGCCGATATCACTTGTTGATATCACCCGTCGATACAACCCGCTGAAATCCCTCAACGATATCGCCAATCTTGTTTTGATTAATTATGAAAATGTAGTATTTGCACTCACTGTGTAAAAACACCGATAACCGATCTTTCCCCCTTTTATAATTACAACTTTATATAAGAGGCAAAAACACTTATTATCTGCTGGAATTTTACCTAACTGAATATAGTTTTGTTTTAATCGAGATTTTCCGAATCTCATCAATAAAGCAGTTTCACAATTTCACTCATTCGTTATCTTGATTTCAATATTTTATGTTAAGTAAAAAGTAATTTTTCAATTAAAAAAATCGAGTTCTATCATTTTAACAGTATTTCCATAAATCCGCTGTAATTTATCATAACTATTTTATTTGTTTTGTGTGTGGTTGTGTGTGTTGGATGTTTTTAGTGTTAAACTGAATTGAAACAGATTAGGTGTTTGCAAAATCGTATTGCTGCTTCAACTCAGTGATAGACGATAACAAGTATTAACGTTCAATCAGATATTGGTATTGACCGGTAACAGCCAATATATCTGTGCATATAAAAACGCACACTGGTCACCTTAACACTTTATAATTTTTTAACGTACATTTTGCTAGCAGTTGCACCAAAACGTGTTGTTAATGTATCTAGCATGCACATGTGTAATTTAACAGTAGATTTTGTCTATAAGGAAAATGTTTTGGAAAAGATGACATAATTGGTAATACCTCAAATCAGGGTAAATATAACATACACTCATATATGAAAGCGAAAGGAAATAAAATACTTTATCAGCATGTTCATAGATAGTGTTTCTGTTTCTATTTTGCTACGTAATGTCAAGCTATCATTTGTATTTAAAATATTGACCAGAAGAGATGATTTATTGCTACTGAGCTTTGAGCATTCATAAGTTTTTCCTTTTTGATAAGGACTCAAATGTTGTGTTTGTATATTAAAAATATGTATGCATTAAAGATAATAGGTTTAAGATGTTTAATTTCTCTAGCTTTAAATTACCAAATTGAACCTGTATGTCTTTGTCTGCAATCTACAGATTAATACACGTACTAATTGCTGAAGTTTGAAAGTCACCAAAGCAAAACGATGTTCACGCAAACCATTAATTATCACAGAACAATTTGACCGCTCTTAAACATGTGTTACCTTTTTATTTTTACAATGAAATAAGTTAAGTATGTCTGTATCTCTGTCATTTCAATATCAACTTAACTTAAGGTAAGTAAAAGTTGTAAGTATTTTTAAACATTAACTGCTTATAAGGATGTCTATCATATTCAAATAAAACGTCATTATAATATTATCTAATCACGTGACAAGTGGTTATAATATAATTATTTAATCCAAAACATCACGAACTTTTTGGCTGTAATTTTTTGAAACACACAATTTAATTTGTAATTTGTTCTATGTAAGATGACTGTAAATCAGTCTTGAAAAAATGCCTTCTTGAGTGTCATAATGTATAATATGTACAACAGAAAATAATTGGTTATAAAATATAATAAAGTAGTTCATATATATTAAGCTTTTCTAACTCCACGAGAGCCGAAATCGTTTGTTTTCAAATTTTTTAAACGACAATTTTAGACACATGACTAAATGTAAACCTTGTATGATGTGCATAATTACTTTGTTTAAACCTCGGTCCAAGGGCCCGTATTCACCAAATAATTCTTAGACTAAGAATGAGGAATTTTCTTTAAATTGATATATTCAATAAATGCTCGATTTTTTTAGTAAAACTTGTGATTAAACACCTCTATCTATGGCATTATTAATGTAGAACAGTTTGCTAATGACATTATTACCAGTGGAGGCATCTATATATTCAAACACTGAATGCATTTTTCTCGGTTCCAAGTATTTTCTTTATTCTTAAGTCTAAGAATGGGTTGGTGACTACGGATGTGAACTATTACCAAATTACCGAATTAACAAGAAGCGTGTCTCATATTTTTCCTCATCGTCGAAAGTGAACGCATAGTATGCGATGTTTGCAGGTTGAAATTGTGATAAAAGAGATTTTTTTAAGTTAAAAATCCTCATCCCCTGCATACAATATGTATGTCGGGTAAAAATATAAATGATGGTATGAAATTACTGTATGATACGTAATATTTCGTGTAAACGATGTAAACGAAACGAACTCTTCTTGCGCATGCCCTTGATAATATCAAATATTTCCCTTGGTGCAAAAAGGTACCATGTGACATTGAAATAAGAAGGCACATCGAACCTTTTTGCATTAATGGGGTGAAACGTAAGCAATATACATTTAGTCTCTTTAAATCTTAAGATTATCGCGTAGTTTATGTTCACTGAGTAGTTGACAATAAGCAATAAATACTATTTCAGGAACAAGTAGTTTGAGATAAGTTAAAATATTATTTATAGTGGTATAACTTACAATGCATTATTTTACCATTTGAAATCATGACCAACCGTTATACAAATACTGCGCACAGAACAATAACTTGACATGTCACCGTCTATATGCAAGGGATACCCCTCATTCTTCTTTCGTCTCAACACTCCATCTAAGTCGAAAAATGAACCAAAATACCAAGGTTCGAACGTTCACATACAAGATCGTATGTGTAAAGATTTGTAAAGGATAATAAATATAAAAGCAATAATTTCTGAGTTACGCTCGGCACAAAAATTCGACGGACGGACAGTAGAAAGAAAACAATACAACAATAAAAACTCTGTGCATAATTACATGATTATATTTTTGATAAGAAAGTGCGTAAAGGGAAACCGGTCCCATGGTTATAAGTACATAGGTCGATAAAGGTTATTCTTGGTTTGTAGTGTTTCTTTATTATTTCAAAGTATACGAGTCAGTTAACATGCACAATTAAATGTTTCCGGAAGAATGCAAGAAAGGATGAATCATATTGTCACGTATTTGTTTATTGAATATTTTCACCATGTAACGATCCTGTGTGCTCGTCTGCCTTACCTTTTCGAAACTAACGAAGTTATATGACGCTGTGCAACTAAAACCACGAAATGTAATCTTAGCTGTATAGTGATATCACGCCTCTTCCAAACAGACTAAGTGGTATCTTGCACTGATTTCTATGCGGAAGTGAAATCATACCTGCATGGGGTAGCCGCAGCTTTCGGGGTTATACCGTGAACAATTTGTGCAGTAAATCACCAAAATTTAATTTTGTTTCAAAAGCGCTTGCGCCAGTATTTTTTTAATTGTCACACTTAAATTAATAGATAAACACCTTATTACCACGAAAGCAAAAACTATTCGTTCAAGTTTTCTAATTCTTTTCATATTTGTAAATTGTATGAAGTTATATGCTCGAATTGTTAGTATGACATTTATTACTGTTTATCTTTACCTTTTTTGAGAATGTAACATGATGAACAGTGAAATGGCAAGAATAAGAATCTCATATTAAAATTAAAAAAGATCAAAGTAGACCATACTCAGACTAATGAGAAATCTGTCGGTAATTATAACCCAAATTGTTTTTCAATACTTAGCATATAGCAAATGTCTTCACTGTGTGTCTAAAACATTGGGGTAAAATAAAAACAAATATTTAAACCATATCCGTTAACATTCGGGTTAAACTCCTCGCTAAGAAAAAAAAAAGACAAAATATAAAATTGTGAGCTTGTCAAGCTAAATTAACAACAAGGAGAAATGACGGATAACAAAGGACCTCAACCCGGCTGTGTCAGTTTAACGAGAACATTCAACAATAACTGTGTAAATATCGCCAATGCTTGTCGAAACAAAGCGGTTTCTATTTTTGGCTCTAATGTTTATCTTTTTATAAAAAGCCTTAAAGGCACAAATGGATTGCCATTTCAAAGGAAATCATTTTTGGTAATTTCACCAAGTGTATACCCGTTATAAATGTCGCTTCGGTCTCATGCGCTCTATTTATTGATGAGTGGTATTGTAAACCGCGAAAAAGTTTACTATAGGTATTAATGTAGCGTATAAATTCCCTGTCTTCTTGGGCGTGCATTTATTCTGCGGTCGAGTGGTTAACTTTTGCACATTTTATATTAACTTCCGCGTCTCGTCATGATTGTTTGCGCCGAATGAAATGGGTTTTTTAATAAGAGTATACCTATTTACGAGTTATTGAATTTGAATGAGTTATGCGATTTTCTCTTTCTACATTTAAAAGCGGCTTTCTGAAATAAACACGCAGTAAAATGGCTGTGAGATTTTGTGCTGTTTGGATCGCCGTGTTATGTGCGATTGTTTCGAGAGGCGAGGCCAAAAATTGGCAAGGATTAGTAGTATTTTTTGTATTTATAAAAACAAGATGCGTTTGTGAAACACTATGTCCCCCATATATCTGACCTTTGACCTTGAAGGATGACCTTGACCTTAGCCTTTTACCACTCAAAATGTGTAGGTCCATGAGATACACATGCATGCTAAATATCAAGTCGCTATCTTCAATATTGCAAAAGTTATGGCCAATGTTAAAGTTTGACGCAAACAAACCAACAAACAGACAGGGAAAAAGCAATACGTCACCCAGTTTAGACTTGGAAACTTAATAATAGTAACACATGATAGAAGTCATAATTAAACTGATACTTTGGTTAACACTAAACGTTCAATGGCAATAACTAATAAATAAGACGAAGGTTTTAAACATTATAACAATGTGACCTCAAAACGAGAGTTCTGCTGTTTGAAATAAAAATATACAGGCATTTACAATAATAAGATATTTTTTTAAGAAGGAACTTGCTTAAAAAAAATAGGTATCATATATCGAATTATGATAATGAGCCTATCACTTGAAAACTGCGAGCGTAGAAAATAACCCTGTCAATTAGCAGTATAAAACAAGGACAATACATCTTTTAAAGGGGCCTTTTCACGTTTTGGTAAATTGACAAAATTAAAAAAAAAATGTTTAAGATTCGCATTTTGTTGTAGTTATGATATTTGTGATGAAACAGTTATACTGAAAATTTACAATGCTCTAAAATATCCATTATATGCATCTTTTGACAATTTTAAAATAAAAAATTGTAAAGCGTTGCAACGCGAAACGATAATTTGGAAAGTTATGTTGTTGTCGTTATTTTTTGAGACTGATTGCATAAGCGCGCATGGCCGATTGGTTTAAGGTTCATGGGAGGGATAAAATTTATTAAAACTTTGCTTTGGTTTTTCTTCATTCAATGTGGTACAATATGGTCAATCTATATATCATTTTAAAGGTAAAGACGGGTAGAATAACATAAACACATTTATGACATTCAATATTTTTTGCTTTATTCATATTTTTGTTTAAAACCAATACATTTTTACACTAATTTACAAAATCTCAATCTAAAGTTAGGAAGGATATGCATGACCGTAAGTTGAATAAATACAAAGCTATATACATAAACAAGGTCAAGTTAGCAACATTTCACAGAAAATTATTGTCGGAAAACAACAAATGAGTTATATTTCAACTGCATTTTTGGGATAATTTTCTTAAACAAAGTTCTAAAAATAACTAAACTGAACTACTTTTTAAAAATCCAGGTATGGTGGATAATAAGAGTCACCATTCTATTTCAAGGGCTTAATTATTTTGCTATAACCAAATGGAAAAATTTAAATCATCTTTAATTGAAAGAAATTGCAGACGACATATAACATTGTAAATAAATATAAAGAAATAGGTTTGGCTGGGTAGAAATCATTGTGATAAAAGGTGATATTGCTCATCAATAACAAGATTTTATGAGTTTTGTGCAGACGACTCTAGAAAGTATAGTTTAACATAGAAATACACAGCTAGGTATCATGTGTTTTTCTTTCTTTCTTCCTGAACAACTACTGTCCTTGTACCGTTTTGAATAATGTGTTCCTTTTTGGCAAACCGACTCTTTTTATACATTTGTATATCGATTCCTTCTAGCCATTTTGAAAGCGTGGCACTCGCTTTGCTCTGTAAAAAAACGTGCATTACAAATCGGTCGAAATCATGTGAAGTAGTAAGAAAACGTGGTATGTGTATACACATACCCGAGAAAACAAAACATGTTTTTGACAGTTGGGTCGCGAATAGTAAAACAACTGTTAACATTAATCAGGAAGAGATCGCGCTTAATAACAAGACAAGACAAATATTTATTCAGACTTGCACAATGTACATCGTCTAAACACTAGATATTTCACATACAATTATGTCACAGAGATAAACATAGTAATAATATAAACATAAGGAGCATCGTATACGTTTAGGAAAAGTCACAGAGATAAACATAGTAGTAACAATAACATAATCAGCATCGTATACGGTTACGAAAAGGCAAGGTAATATATGGAGGATTGCTATATAAATTAATTAACAACATTAGTAATATTATTTCTTAAAATCAGAGCTTCTTTTACAAATTTGGCTAACTTAATAAGTTCAAATTTATTCGTTGCATTCAGCAACTGGTGGAATTTGTAAACAGAAGGCCTATTGTAATAACATTTCTTTAAATAGTTTTTTCTAATATCAACGTATAATGGACATTTAGAGACAAAATGGTACTCATCTTCAATATCTAATTCGTTACAACAAAGGCAAAAACGTTCATTTCGTGGTATATTTTGACCAGCATATCTTCCAGTTTGAATTCTCAGTGGTAGGCTGGAAGATCGAAGCTTTGCGACATAGTGTCTTAGTGATTTAGGTAATAAATCTAAATAATTTTCGTATACAAATGTTGACTTAAACACACGGTGCATATCTAAAACAGAGCTATTTTCAATGGATCGAAACCACTCTTGTTTATAAGTATCAATGACAACAGTTTTAAACTGTGGTATAACTATTTTAACGTCGACGGAGCTTGGATAGAAGCTCCGTATGAAAAACCGTAAGTGTCTAACAAAAGTTTAACATTAGATACCCAATTAGAACGACCATTTTGACAATCATGTAATGCTTGTATATAAATCGATTTTAAAATTATGTTATCAGTTTCAATAAGTTTAAACCAATATTAAACCATTTTAATATATCTATGGATAAATAGTGGGTATCTTCCTAACTCGCCGTACACTACAGCATTACATACAGTTTGCTTAACGTTTAACAATCTTTTACAAAACTTTAAGTGTATCCTTTCCAATTCCATGGATTTTGCTTTACCCCATATCTCACATGCGTAATTCAGTATTGATCCAACAAAGGCATCGAATAGCTGGAATAGTGTTTTTGGTTTTAAGTCAAACTCTTTACATTTGTTAAATAAAATATTCATAGCTTTAAGTGCTTTTCCACATAAATATTCTTGAGTTAAATTAAAATTTCCAGTGTAATTAAAAATGATCACATAGAGATATAATCACTTACCCCATTTCAAATATTTTCCAGCTGAAAATTTCCCCCCACACGTCTTTTTTTAGTGTATTTGTATTGTTTTTATGGAGCAGAAGTGCATCTCACAGAATATCCATCCGACTTCCGTTGTTTTCACTTTCGTTATTAAAAACTCCGTTTAAAAGAATTATTTTTACAATTATGTTGTTGAAGCGAATTATTATTATATATTATCAATAAAATAGTATCCCGCGATGAATTGAACGGAGTTTTCGTATCGATCTTTCTGTCAGTCTGTAAGCGAACTATTTTGTGCGCAATAATACAAGTGCATGTGATTCGACAACAATTGTAAACATTGGTGAAATGCTTCTTACAAAGTTATTTTTCGGAGTGTTTATGAGGTCTGATCATGCAGTTTGCACACATCAACGGAAATATTACAATTCAATGCATTTGTCATCGTCAACCGTTTAGAATGTCAATTATGCGATGAGTGAGTTTTTAGCATGTTTCTTTCGATTTTATTAATTTATAAATGGCTGCCCCCATCGTCATGAAATGACATGTGTTCGAGTTTTGATATTTCTAGATATGTAAACTTTTTTTTACTATTCAAGCGTAACTTGCTCTCATCAATGTCGATATTATTAACAAGTTATATAATTTTCCGCCGAAATACGTTGAATAAACATCATTCAGATTTTTGAAAATAATGTCTATTTTTGTGTTAAAATCGCTTTGTATTTTTATTGATTATGTCGATGGTATGAGACGTTGCTGCACAAAACTGGTAGCAGTTTGAAGGAAAACCATCCTTTTAAGCAAATATTATATACATTTTCAATGTGGCACTCTTCGTTTGGTCAAATTTGAGTTCAATGCTAGGGGTCCCACATTTTTCAAACTGAAGCCTCTACATGAACCTTAAGCGGTAGACTTTTATTCCAGGGCTCCAGGGGTAATTGGTTCGAGGCCAGTGGAGGGTTACTTGTTTTCTTTCTTTTATTTTATTCTTGTTTTTACTGGATGTTTTTAGATCAAATGTTTACATTTATGATTATAAACTATTTAATGACAAACTTCAATACATGCTAAATCTGTGAAAAGGCCCCTTTAACATACATGCCAGAATAGGATCAAACTCGGGTCCTCTGGATCAGAAGTCGTCCACCTTATTCATTAAACGGTCAGTCCGGCTTAAGTCAAATGCTCGCTGGTCACTTTGTCCCCCGTATAATTTTTAAACGTCCTTTTTGTCAGAAATTGTGCAAAAACGTTTTGTTAATGTATCGATGCTGCATAAATATTACCAAAAACACGGTTTTTGGCAATCAGGAAAATATATTTGAAAATATGACATTATTGGTAATACATTTAAACAGAGTAAATAAAATAGATACGCAAATATGAAATCGGAATATAATTATGTGTTCATTAGCATGTTCATAGAAAGTGTTTCTATGTTGTTACGAGAATTTTGCTTGGTAATCTAAAATAGTCAGTCTTATTAAAACATATCCAAAACGAATGCTATATTGCATATACATGTAAGCTTAAAACATCAATACGTTTTTAATTTTTGATAAGGTCTTAAATGTCAGCACATTGTCACTATTCATTCATTAATGTGAATATGTTTAAATTGTGTAATGTCCAGCTTTAAATTACAAACTATTAACAAGTATTATTGTGTCTGAAATAAGCTTACTAATTAAAGTACTTATTTATGAAGTATGAAAGTCACCGAGGAAAAACGGAGTTCACGGTTAATATTCATCATCAAATAACAGTTTAACCACTCTTTCAGTATTGCTACTTTTTTACAATTGAATAAATGAATCAGTATGTCCGTATATCTGTAATTTCAGTATACACCTAATTTTAACTAAGGAAAATTGTAAGTAGTTTTTTTTTGCAATTCCAATTTTTCCATCATATTATTTTGTATAAGTACACAAAAAAGAGTATATCTGCGTAATATTGTTCCGATATTAGTTTTGTTAAAAAGCATCCACAAAGACTTTGGTTCGTGTTCGTAAAACATGTTTAAAACAGCGTCAATACAAACATGATTTAAGGGTTAACTAATGTGGAAAAGCATTGCATTGAATACATACAGACATGGGTAAAAGAATGCTTGAAAGAATGTATACCAATATAAAAACGTATATTTTAAGTAGTTTTTAATCATTAACCGCTACCAAGGATTCCCTCATAATGAAATCATATCGTCACCTTCGATTATCAAGCGTAAAGCGACTATAAATAAACTGTTGGATCACAAAGATCACCTGCTGTTTGTTAGTAATTTTCAAATGCACACGGATTAATGTTGTTCTAGTTAAAATGAATGGAAAATAGTTTCTTAAAGTTAATAGAAGCTTTGGTGTAAAATGTATCGTATGGAAAACACAATACTATTTGTCATATATTTTTAAAAGACTTTATGATACATGAATCTTTCCTGCTCTCTGAAAAAAATCGACCAAAGTTCTCACTTTAATGACAAGACAGATTTTCTGCTCCATATCGGTACCTTTTTATGAGAATATCCTTGATGAACAGTGACGTTACATGCATACGAATTATATTTCTAATAAAAACTATTAAAAAAGTGAAAACCATTCCATACTCAGACTATAAGTTTCACCCCCTCCCCCCGTTACTGTTAATCGTTAGCAGTTAAAAACGTCTTTATGCTATGCCTCACGGATAAAATAAAAACAAAAGTTTAACTATGTCCACGTTATGGTTCAACGTCACCCCTTAACAATTAAGGGGATCTTTTCTTGGTTTGGTAAATTGACAAAATTGAAAAAAGTTGTTTCAGATTCGCAAATTTTCGTTTTAGTTATGATATTTGTGAGGAAACAGTAATACTGTACATTTCCATGGTCTAATATAGCCATTGTATGCATCTTTTTACGATTTAAAAAGCTGAAAATTATAAAGCGTTGCAACGCGAAACGATTGAATAATTTGGAGAGTTCTGTTTTTGTAGTTTAATTTTGTGAAACTACAAAGAAAGCTTATATAAAGTATAAAATAAGCCTTTCATTCATATGAGGCAGGATAGCTGAGCGGTCTAATTGGTTTTTACTCCAGGACTCCGGGGGTCACTGGTTCGAGCCCTGCGGAGGGCGACTTTTTTTCTTTTTTTTTATTCTTGTTTTTTACTGGAGCGTTTTAGATCCACTGTTAAACATTTATCAATATAAGGCATTTAATGACAAACTTCAAAAAATGCCAAAAGCTGTGAAAAGGCCCCTTTAAGCTTTTTGAAAATGATAAAATGGTTAGCTTGTCTGGATATGTTAACAATATGGAGAAATTAAGGAAAAAGCACGGAAAACACCCGGATGTATCAGTATTCTAAAAGATTCAACACAAAAGGTGTAAATATCGTCCACTTTTTTCGAAACGAAGCGTTTTCTTCTCTTTGTCTCTGTGTTAGGAACAACGTTCACGAGTTGTGTCTTTTGATAAGAAGCCTTAAAGGCATAAATATATTTGCCGTAACAAAGCACTTCAATTTGGTGATTGCACTACATGAAGGTGTATACCCCTAGCATACGTCGCTCTGGCCTCATTCGCTACCTTGATTGCTTAACGGCAATTAAAAATGTGTTTTCAACTACGACGGTATTGACAAACGTCATTAATGAAGCGAACAAATTCACCTTTTTAATTCAGCAGGCAGCTATTCAACGGTAGAATGGTAAACTGTTGAATATTTTATTTTATATTTACTTCCGTGTCTCGTTCTGGATCTATCCGCCTTTAAGTATTGCTGTTCACAATAGTGCATTGAGTTTGTTATACAAACTTCTTCTTTCATAAAGATGTACCTCTTTGCATTTACAAGTTATTGAATTAATATGGGTTGCACGATTTCATAATGTTATATTTAAAAGCGACTTTCTGAAATTAAAACGCATTATGATAGCTATGAGAATCTGTGTTGTTTGGATCGCCGTTTTATGTGCGTGGCTCAAAACAAATAGCACAATTCATTCCGTTAACTGTCACTAATTTGGCATACGATTAAACCACACATAATTAAACGGATGTATTGATTAACACAAAACGTTGACTGTCAGTATCAAATAAATTAGACAACGGTTGTAAACGTTATAACAATGTGACCTAAACACGAGAATCATGCAGTTTGATACAACATATACAGGCATACACACTAATATGTTTACTTTAAGGGACGTATTAAATAATTCGGTATCGTATATCGAGTTATGCGATGAAACCTTTTTACTTTACAAATGTGAGCAAAGAAATTAACCCTATCAACTAGCAGTTTAAAAGCTTGGAAAATACTTCTTTGAAAATATGCCAACATGGGATCAAACTCAGGTCCTTTAGATCGGAACTCTAACACCTTATTCATTACACGGTAAGTCCGACAGTATACAATATAAGGCATTTAATGACAAACTTCAAAACATGCCAAAATCTGTGAAAAGGCCCCTTTAAGCTTTTTGAAAATGATAAAATGGTTAGCTTGTCTGGATATGTTAACAACATGGAGAAATTAAGGAAAAAGCACGGAAAACACCCGTATGTATCAGTATTCTAAAAGATTCAACACAAAAGGTGTAAATATCGTCCACTTTTTTCGAAACGAAGCGTTTTCTTCTCTTTGACTTTCTGAAATTAAAACGCATTATGATAGCTATGAGAATCTGTGTTGTTTGGATCGCCGTTTTATGTGCGTGGCTCAAAACAAATAGCACAATTCATTCCGTTAACTGTCACTAATTTGGCATACGATTAAACCACACATAATTAAACGGATGTATTGACTAACTCAAAACGTTGACTGTCAGTATCAAATAAATTAGACAACGGTTGTAAACGTTATAACAATGTGACCTAAACACGAGAATCATGCAGTTTGATACAACATATACAGGCATACACACTAAGATGTTTACTTTAAGGGACGTGTTAAACAATTCGGTATCGTATATCGAGTTATGCGATGAAACCTTTTTACTTTACAAATGTGAGCGAAGAAAATAACCCTATCAACTAGCAGTTTAAAAGCTTGGAAAATACTTCTTTGAAAATATGCCAACATGGGATCAAACTCAGGTCCTTTAGATCGGAACTCTAACACCTTATTCATTACACGGTAAGTCCGACAGTATACAATATAAGGCATTTAATGACAAACTTCAAAACATGCCAAAATCTGTGAAAAGGCCCCTTTAAGCTTTTTGAAAATGATAAAATGGTTAGCTTGTCTGGATATGTTAACAACATGGAGAAATTAAGGAAAAAGCACGGAAAACACCCGTATGTATCAGTATTCTAAAAGATTCAACACAAAAGGTGTAAATATCGTCCACATTTTTCGAAACAAAGCGTTTTCTTGTCTTTGTCTCTGTGTTAGGAACAACGTTCACGAGTTGTGTCTTTTGATAAGAAGCCTTAAAGGCATAAATATATTTGCCGTAACAAAGCACTTTAATTTGGTGATTGCACTACATGAAGGTGTATACCCCTAGCATACGTCGCTCTGGCCTCATTCGCTACCTTGATTGCTTAACGGCAATTAAAAATGTGTTTTCAACTACGACGGTATTGACAAATGTCATTAATGAAGCGAACAAATTCCCCTTTTTAATTCAGCAGGCAGCTATTCAACGGTAGAATGATAAACTGTTGAATATTTTATTTTATATTAACTTCCGTGTCTCGTTCTGGTTCTATCCGCCTTTAAGTATTGCTGTTCACAAATAGTGCATTGAGTTTGTTATACAAACTTCTTCTTTCAGAAAGATGTACCTCTTTGCATTTACAAGTTATTGAATTAATATGGGTTGCCCGATTTCATAATGTTATATTTAAAAGCGACTGTCTGAAATTAACACGCATTATGATAGCTATGAGAATGTGTGTTGTTTGGATCGCCGTTTTATGTGCGATTGTTCAGATAGCCGTGGCTCAAAACTGGCAAGGGTATGTAGTTTTGTGTGCCTGTGTGTTGTTCATAAATTAATAGTAACAAATAGCACAATTCATTCCGTTAACTGTCACTAATTTGGCATAAGATTAAACCACACATAATTAAACGGATGTATTGATTAACACCTTGTGACCTAAACACGAGAATCATGCAGTTGATATAACATATACAGGCATACACACTTAGATGTTTACTTTAAGGGACGTGTTAAACAATTCGGTATCGTATATCGAGTTATGCGATGGAACCTTTTTACTTTACAAATGTGAGCGAAGAAATTAACCCTATCAACTAGCAGTTTAAAAGCTTTGAAAATACTTCTTTGAAAACATGCCAACATGGGATCAAACTCAGGTCCTCTAGATCGGAACTCTTAACACCTTATTCATTACACGGTAAGTCCGACAGTATACAAAACACACAAATGTCGATTAAACCTACTGTAAGCAGTCTGGTTGTTGTCAGCAATTTGATGGAACAAAATATCTA
The DNA here is from genome assembly GCF_020536995.1 of Dreissena polymorpha. Taxonomy (NCBI): domain Eukaryota; kingdom Metazoa; phylum Mollusca; class Bivalvia; order Myida; family Dreissenidae; genus Dreissena; species Dreissena polymorpha. The sequence continues at coordinate 45,109,914 of NC_068361.1, read as the reverse complement.
CATCGTTCAATTGTTTGGGTCCGCTTCATATTTTTAATTTATTTTACTCTTAAACGCAACAATATGATATACTTAAATGTCGTAGAGTTAGTATGCTCTTAATTGGGACTGTTGCTCTAAGTTTGAAAATTGCATATTATACATTTCCCTGTACAGTAACCGAAAGGTGTCAATTTTGTCACAAGCTCGGATACCAAATTCACTTAAATATGATATTCATTCACTGTTCAAATTTAGGCTAGCTAAAACATTTAGTAGTAATGAATAATAAATAAAAAACTCATTTGTTTTCATGTCAAATTCTGCACGGAAATTCAATCTGGCAAACGTCGCCCTTTCAAAACAGTAACACTGCAGGCGGTGTTCGCTTTGAAATATGAGCAGTTATGTATTCGCTTTTGTCATATTTACTGTTGTCTCCTTGAATCAGAATTTTTTCGACGGGTATCTCATTAAGACGTGTAATTTAACATGTAATTAGTTGGACATCAATAGTTTTGCAAACGTCGGTTCCCCTACGTGGTTTACTTTATTGCCAATGGCAAATATACCTCGGATTTTGACGATGAAAGCTCTTGTTCAAAAAAACTATTTTAGCACAAGGGCGCATTATGTTAATACAAATCAAACATTCGTTTTGCACATAAAGCTACAGTTCTATATTAACACGTTGCTCTGCATATACAGCACGATAAGTGAGTGCCGCTTATCACAACAACTCTCTGAAGCATTTTTTGTTATATAATACGTATTCTTCAAACATGGTTAAACAAATATGTGACTTGTTTCAGGCGTAGAACACCGCTTTAGTAGTTGCACTATAAACCAGAAACATATTTTGTGTAACTGTAAATTCGTAAATTTTGAAAGAAACTGTTTGATGTCATTCCTGATACAATGGAGTGGACATTGTCTCTTCATTGACAAAATCATCGATCAGCTTTTTTTTAATTTGACCATGTCATAGCTTAAAAGAGGCTTCAATTGATAAGTATTTAAAAATAAACATTAAAACACCTAAGTAGAAATTGAACGACATAAATTTAGTACCATTAGTGTATATTTATAAAAATGTATTTCATCTTTATAAAAATACAAGTTACCCATTAAAGGGACCTTTTCACAGATTTTTGCATATTTTGAAGTTTGTCATTTAATGCTATATAATGATAAATGTAAACATCGGATCTAAGAAGCTCCAGTAAAAAAAATCAATAATAAAATTAAATAAAAGACAAAAAGTAAACCTCAGCAGGGCTCGAACCAGTGACCCCTGGTGTCCTGGAGTAAAAACCAATTAGACCGCTCGGCCATCCTGCCCGGTATATATGACGGGCGTATTTTATACCATATATTTGCAATCTTCGTAGTTTCACAAAATTAAACGACAACAACAGAACTCTCCAAATTATTCGATCGTTTCGCGTTGCAACGCTTTATAATTTTAAGGTTTTTAAATCGTCAAAAGATGCATATAATGGATATATTAGAGCATGGTAAATGTTCAGCTTTAATGTTTCCTCACAAATATCATAACTAAAACGAAAATTTGCGAATCTGAAACAACTTTTTTCAATTTTGTCAATTTGCCAAAACGTGAAAAGGCCCATTTAATGACAGAGTAAAGCTGGTCTGAAGACTTATAATCGATAATTTCACAAAACAAAGATATACATTAGCCCTATATTACAACACAAAGTACCGTAATTACTCTAAGTTTTCTGACACTCTAAGATTTCGGACACCCTCTTTTTTAGCCAAAATAATTATTTTTCGTGACTTAAAAAAAATCGGACATACAGGTTTTCATCCATAATTAATGTCTCTTAATTTTCGGACAGTATATTTTACCGCGCTATTCTACAGACTTCGGTCCTGTTTTGGCTTATCTTGTGACACTTTGATAATGGATTTAAAAAACCGGATTGAGGTAATAAAACCTAACAGATGTGTGCCTGAGGAAAATGGACCATTACGTTCGCGTAATTGGTTGAATAACCATGTATACAGTAGAAAGTAATGGATTCGCCCAACAGCATTTGAAACGTGTCGTCCTATTAAAGTGATATTATGGGCATCTAACAGTTTATGGGTGTCTATCGCAACCGTTGTTTATTTTTTGGTGTATTCACTTCATATACACTTATATTTGTTAATGCAGCATCAACATACTAAAACAATATCCCGGAAAGAGAACAAATAATGCATTTGAATATCAACCGTACTTTCGTTTGACAACTGATCACACATGTACAATGTGAACCTAAAGTTAGTTTTAGTGCAGATTTGTTTATACGACACAAAAACACCATTTTCTTTTACGGATCATTTCGGCTTACAGGACTGTGTGGGTCACGTAAAATATATAATATAAAATATATTTTTATAAACAACTGGTAGCAAGATGAGTTGCAGATAATTGGTCAGTTACCACATTTTATCTTACCCTTTTGACCTATTAGTTCTTTTCAGCTCAATTCAACAGTGAAAATGCCCATAATATCACTTAAAGGAAGCAGTATGCTTTCTGTTTTTCCTACTTGTTATATATCATTACAGGCAACAGTTAACAAATCTGAGAAGTTCTATTTATTTATTTCAAGCAGCAAAAGAAGAATTAATTACAAGACAATTATTGTACATTGTAAATTGATTAATGGCATTAATTTCAATATTGTTACAATTTTCGGACGCCTTAATTTTTGTCTCAAGAATTTCGGACACCTGTATTTTTTATATTTTTCTTATCTAAATATTTGGACACTAAAAATGTATTATTAATAGATTAATTACGGTTTCAAACTATTATTCTCTAAGGCATGGGTGTGTTGGTGTTTGATAATTTTCCATATACGATCGAACGTGTAAGATGTGTGTTGGCTCAACCATAAGACAAAGCATTTTAAAAGGCGAAGTACATGGCACTATTTAAATGTTATATTAATTTTCTTTTAAATTTGATATATTTTCTTTTACAGTAAATGACAATATCGAATGACTACTATATACAAGTGCAAACAAAACGGAAGTGATGTACACTGAACTGTCTCTGCATGCATGTTGATATCCCTTTATACGTGATTATGAGTGAGAAATATATTTAATTTTATATCATAAATTTCTGTTGTGTGTAGTATTCGGAGACATTATTCAACCCCGTCGTGGTCAAGGGCAATGTTTGTTTTTATTATGTTGTTCCGTACATTAACGTACACTCTTAATGACTGAGTTTTTTTACCGGTACCCACTGAAGTTATTTATGTCAAGCATTAAAAAATAAAAAATATATATAAAGGAATATGTATTAAGCACTTTATAAGGTATCCAGACACTCGTTCCCACGGACAATTGTAAAGACGCGAATTTTGACAAAGCGGTCATTCGTTCCAACGTTGTTTTGACTTCCCCGACATTCGTTCCAATGTTATTTTGACAACCCAAACACTCGTTCCAGCATTATTATTACATAACGTATATTCGTTCCTACTAATAAATTTGGATAAAATGTCATGCTAATGAACAGGGTAGCAATAATATAGGAACAATTGTCCAGGATGTCAATATAATTTAAGAAAGAATTTTGGGGCTGTCCAAATAGCATTGGAACGAATGCCCGGGTTTTCAAAATAATGTAATACCTTCCGGAGGAACGAATGATCAGGTTGTCAAAACAACGTAGGAACGAATTTTAGCCTGTGACCAAAATTATGGAATGAACGATAGTCAATTGGAACGAATGTGTGGCATTTACTTTATTATTATCATTAAAATGGCCAATGTCTATACAGCTATCAGTTTCAGACAATCTGTTTCGACATATTACATTTAAATTTAAGTATTTGGCGTCAAAGTAGTCCTAGAAATGACTACGCAATACTACTACCACGAGAAGACATTGAGGTATCATAAATTGTGTTTAATGACCAGACATATGCCACCTGTGGTTTATGACATCTTGTTTTATTTACTATTTATCGGCACAGTATCTTATCATAACGAGATAATGGGTTTGTGCTGCACACAAGCGCAATAGAACCATAGATCTATCAATGAACTAGATTATTGATAGATCTTTCATTAAACACCGCGATAGAAAAGCCCAAACGAAAAGTGTCAAAATGTTGCAAACAATTTATAAAAGCAAGAACTTAAATCAGGAACATTGTTTAATATATTAATACTTATAATAGGAAGTATATATTACTGTTAATTCTGAAAACGTCATCTTGTGTTGACAATATCATTACGTCGCCAAATATTCAAAATATAATTGAAATTAGATGCGGCGTTTATGGCACTATAAGAAATGGCTACACGTTAAGCCTCGTTCTGGAATTCTGCGAGTCACGTGACTTCGCAATCTTATCGATTTTAAAGGGTATATTTCCTCATTGATCAATCGTTAAAGGTCATTAAAGAAAAAGTCATGCATAATCTATTACCTATTTATATAAATTATATATCAGAAATTATTTTCCCAATAACTTTCATTACTCCGCATTAAATACATGTTTACACTTAATGAATTAAAACAGTGGGATGAAATAAAAACAAATATTTAAACATGCCCATCAACGCCCATGAAAAATTAAGCTTATGACAAAAAATAAAATAGATAGCCAGATCAATCATGTTAACAAAAAGGAAACATGACCTATGATAGAGGACTGACAATCGTCTATATCTCTATTCTGAAAACATTTAACAATGAAGACTTAACTATTTTCAACTTCTTTCGTAACAAAGCAGTTTCCTATCGTTTTGTCTGTTCTTGCAACAACGTTCACTAGTTTGATTGTTTATCTTTTCATAAAACGCCTTAAAAGCACAAATGGAATTGCCATAACAAATACATATTTTTGTAGTGTCGCAAGGTGAATACCCGTTATAAATGTCGCTTCGGCAGCATTCACAGTGTTTGTTATTGAACCGTAATCGTAAACCACGAAGAAGTTTACAATATGTGTTTAAGCAGAGAATAAACTCCCCGGTCTTCTTGGGCGTGCATTTATTCCACGGTCGAGTAGTTTACGATCGTACACTTAATATAAACTTCCGCGTCTCGTCCTGATTTTATCCACCATATAAACGTGCTATTGGTTTGTTCAATGTTATTGGGTCGTTAATAAGGCTATACCTATTTGCGAGTTATTGAATTTGTATGTATGATATATGACATAATTCTATATGTTTAAGCGGCTATCTAAAATTGACACGAACTAAAATGGCTTTGATATTTTGTGTGGTTTTAATCACCGTATTATGTGAGATTGTTTTGGTGCTCATGCTCAAAACTGACAAGAGTATATTGTTTGTGTTTGTGTGGTTTTTATTGTGTGATTTTAAATTTATAAATAAATAGTGAACAATAGCACAAGTAATTATATTACTTAAGCGCAGTCAAGTGTGACACTGATTTGGCACATTTTTATACCACACATAATGGGACTGATGTATATGGGGAAAAAGACGTTGAATTGTGTTATTAACTTGTACATTTGACAAAGGATGTACACGTTATAACCATGTTAACTAGACACTAAAATACAGAAGTCTGATAATAAAATTATTAAAATGTACACTTGCAAGATGTTTTATTTAATAGACGTGGTAAAAAATATGTATATTAAAGTATGCCATTAAACGTATTAACTTTAAAAATGTGAACTAAGAAACCAACCAGGCCAATAAGTATTATAAATTCTTTGAAAATACATCTAAAACATGTGACAACATCGTCCTCTGAGTTAAAAAAATCACAATAACGCCGATTCAACCTCTTGTTAGCATTCTGCATATTGTCAGCAAGTTGGTCAACACAAAAACATATTTTATAATGTTCCATTGTTTGTGTTCGCTTGATATGTTCTCTTCATACATTAATTTACAAAACAATTAAGTAAATTTATTTTCCGAAGTGCTATTTCGCTCTTTTATTCGAAAGTAAAGCTAAATCGAAAATTGTATATTATTTGCGTTCTTTTTCTTTAGTAACTGTAACCAAAAAGGGTCCATTCAGGATAGCTAACTTTCGTATTCAACAATAAGTGATGAGACATCTTATTTGTTTCTATTTCCAATGCTGCAGGGAAATTCAACAAAACGTCGCCTTTTCAAAACAGATATAATACAGGCAGTGTATGCTTGGACATATTAAGAAATATGTTAACCAGAGTCAATATAACAGCTATTGTATAAATGTCAAGTAGACAACGTAAGTACCCAAATACGTATTGGTCTTATGAACTTTGATGATTTTGCAAATATGACTACGTTATTTTATGCTCTGAAATTTTCGACAATCTCAATCGCACACTTAAAACCAGTTTAAAGGATTACAATTCGTTTATGCATGAGACGGTCTGTGTCGCAGAACCCTATAACTTTCACACTAGAATGAGTTCGTAAACCGTGAGATTCATGGGAACGACTTAGTTTTTCAGATTTAGATAAACATAACTATTGTCAATTGTTCAACAAAACAATTATTCAAACAACGCCCTATTCGAGTACATCTTACATTTGTAAACATTCTGCAATGCAATCTTACCGGTTTCATTCGAGCCACACATTCCAACACTGGTATTTACATTTTATTATAATAGTTCATCCTAAACATACAAAAAACGTCATAATTTATTCCATCTACGTCTGAAAATTTAGCATTCGCCTCCTTGAACTGGATGATTTAATCAAGTGATTAAGTCAGCAGGCAAGCGGTGCAGTTTGGCAATTTATTTTGCATTCACCCAAGAAATCAATAGAACACTGTGATAGATACATAACTTACGGATATTATTCTTATATAGTCTGGTCAAGAAACACATCGACCCCGAAAACATTGTTACAAAGGTATTTTCCGATCCTAGTTGGGTAGAAGTTGCTTTTATCTAAAGTTTACGGAATCGGACCACTCGGTACACCTGATTTTGTATTATTTCATTTTATTTCAGTCTCACCCATTTACATTTACAACATATTATATACAAGATATAAAAACACACATATAACAACATCTGTAAATGGCCATTCAAATTTGAATTATAAGAGACTATAAAAAGGTGTAATTGTGTAAATAAAAGTGGTAGGAGTTGGGCTTAGGTAGGTGATACGAGTGAGTGAGTGAGTGTGTAAGTGAGGAGTGAGTGAGTGAGTGAGTGAGTGAGTGAGTGAGTGAGTGAGTGAGGGAGTGAGTGAGTGAGTGAGTGAGTGAGTGAGTGAGTGAGTGAGTGAGTGAGTGAGTGAGTGAGTGAGTGAGTGAGTGAGTGAGTGAGTGAGTGAGTGAGTGAGTGAGTGAGTGAGTGAGTGAGTGGAGTGAGGAGTGAGTGAGTGAGTGAGTGAGTGAGTGAGTGAGTGAGTGAGTGAGTGAGTGAGTGAGTGAGTGAGTGAGTGAGTGAGTGAGTGAGTGAGTGCGTGCGTGAGTGAGTGAGTGAGTGAGTGAGTGAGTGAGTGCGTGAGTGAGTGAGTGTAGGTAGATGTGTGGCTGTTTAGTATAAACGAGTACATAGAAACCTTGTGATCGTCTACCTTTCCTCTTCAAAACTGACGAAGTTATATGACATCGTGCAACTTTTAAACTGTGAATTGTTATCTTAGCTGAATACTGTTATCACGCCTCTACCAAACTGACTAATGTACATACTATTAGCATATTGAACCGATTTCAATGCGGAAGTGTTAGTATATAGCTGCATATGGTAGCCGCAGCGTTTGTGGTTTTGCCGAGCACTACGGTATGTTCTCCTTAAATTGATATTATAAGCATTCGCAATAGCACTTGGGCCAGAAAATATTTATTAATTTTTACTTTAATTAACACGAAAGCAAACATCGTTTCGTTGAATTGTGTACACACATATTATATGACGTTATATGCTCCTACCAATAAATCAATATTTTCTGCTCTTTGTCTTATCTCTTTTGGAGCATGAATAGTTTTGAGCATTGACAGTACATGCATGAGCATTATATTTCTTATCAAAATGAAAATATGCAAAGCCCGCACTAAGATTACTGAGGCACCTATTGGGATTTATTTCTCTAAATAAATTTCAATGCATAGAAATAAATAAATGTCTTCACTGTGTACATCAAAACTAAACGGGTGAAATAAAATCAAAGATTTGCGCATGTCTTTTAACGTTCTGTTTCAACGCCTTTCCTTAGAAATAAAGCTTTCCACCCAGTATCAAATAGTGACCATGTCCAACTCAGTTAAACAGGTGAAATGACGGATAACGGACGTACGGCGACAGGATGTATCAGTATTCTGAGAACATTTAACAATACATTTTAATGTCGTCCACTCTTGTCGAAACAAAGCGGTGTCTTCTCTTTTTTGTCTGCGTTGGCAACAACGTTCAAAGTTGGCCTTAAAAGCACAAATGGAAAAACTATTACAAAGTACCGTAAGTACGTCATTTTTGTAATTTCACCAGGTGAATACCCGTAATAATTGTCGCAACGGCCTCATTGACTACGTCTACTGATGAAACGTGATTGTAAACCGCGTATTCAAGCAGCGAACAATTTAAGAAGCCCCGTCGTATATATGGCGTATATTTATTCCACGGTCGAGTGGTAAACTTTTGCACACTCGATATTAACTTCCGCGTCCCGTTATAGTTGTATCAGCCTTAAAAAACGTATTATTGGTTTGTAAAATTCAATTATTTTATTTATAAGGCTCTACCTATTTGCGTGTGTGTATGACTTTGTGTGAGTTGTGCGATTTCTTATTCTACATTTAAAAAAGGTTTTCTGAAATTAACACGCAGTTAAATGGCGGTGAACTTGCATGTTGTTTGGATCGCCGTTTTATGTGCGATTGTTTTGAGAGCTGTGGCTCAAAACTGGCAAGGGTATGTAGTATTTTGTATCTGTTTGTTGTTTATCGTGTGATTGTATGCCTATACATTAATAGAAACAAACAGCGAAAGCCATCATGTTTATTTAAGCGAAGTCAAGAGCGGCACTGATTTGGTACACGAAAATGAAAACATAATTAAAGTGAGGACTTCATTAAAACAAAACGTCATTTTGTGTCAATAACTTATTAATTAGACAAAGGGTTTATACGTGATAACCATGTAGCATAGAAACGCGAATACTGCAGCTTGGTAATACAATTAACAGGGATTTACACTGATAAGTTGTTTTATTTAATGGACGTTTTAAGTCAGTTCGCTATAATATATCGAAGTATGCCATTGAACTCATTAATTTGAAAAAACACTGTGAGCTTATAAAGGAACCCAGTAAATGTATAGCATACAGCTTGGAAACTTCTTCTTGAAAACGTTCAAACATGGATTCAAACTCTTCTGGATAAGAAATTTAACACCCGGTCAGTCCGAATGAGTACAAAAAGACAAATTACGATTCAACCTTATGGTAGTCATCAATGTGTTGTCATTAATGTTTTCACCCTAAAGAGTAAACTACATACAGGCAACGTGACATGCAGATGATGTTAACATACTTCAATTGAGAAAAGAAACATTCATGCAGCAAATCATTATCCATTAGCATCCAAATATGTGTATAACTTTAAAACCTTTCTACTTCTGTATAATAAAGGTCGAAACTTTTTACTGTACTTATCAAAATTCTTTTTTTTTGTCATTGACTTCTTTTTTCTGGAAAACAGTTTTTGTGTTGCATATGCACCTTTTTCATCTACAACTTTACTGTGTTACTTTTTATTCGTTATATGCACTTGTTTGCAGTCTTGAAATAAAATGCGTTGGAAATAAGAAATATAAAAAAAACGACGGGTATCCGCTGAAATGATCGTTGCATCCGCGACTACATTGGAAGGGTATTTAAAAGGGAAGTGTAATTGTATTGGTTGTCCGTTCAACCAACACTTATGAAAACGTGTGCTTCCCTTTGGTATATAATATAGTGACTAAGGCATATATACTGCGTGTTCTGACGATGCAAGCTCTCGTTAAAACAAATTGTATTAAAACCATCGCACATTACATTCAAAAACTAATTTAACATGATATTCTTTTTTGCACAGAAAACTATATTATTATTTACATGCCGTGCAGTGAATATAAAACACGATAAGTGCGTACCGCTTATCACATTAACTCTTCGGAGCACTGGTTTATATAATAATTATATATTCAACATCGCCAAACCAATATGTCACGTGTGTGAGGTTTACAAAATGCCGGTCAAAAATATGATAAGGATGAGCGCATAAACAACAATTCAACACAGGCAGAGATTAAATGCCTCATCTAGTGTTTGCATACAATATAGTTGGATAGCACTACATACACGGCCGCTTATCTCAAACCTTATCTTTTTAAAATATGCCTAAATAAATGTGCTGATGATACTTCCAAGATTGCGGTCAGGATCGAAAACTTTTTTCAAGATTTGCAGAAATCTATAAGATGAATAGGATAACATACATAGGTATTTTTACAAAATATAGAATAAATCGCCCTTCCCGTCGAGACCCTACCCCACCCCCTTCCACCAACCTAATTCATGTCCCCCTGTTCCCTCAGATGGTTAATTTAGATGTATACTTGTTTGGAACAACGTTTTGTAGTGTTATGGGCAAGAAAATAATTTTTTTAACAAATCCCCGTGCATATTGATTATACATATATTGAAGATAAAACCCGCATTATTTGCCTGTTGATGAGATTGTCGAACGCCGAAATCCCCCGCCGATTTCACTCGTAGATATAACCCGTCGATATTACCCGTCAATATCACTCGACGATATCACTCGTCGATATCATGAAGATTTTCCGATTTTATACACATACTCATTGGTGTAACTATTCAAGTGTAACGTATCTAGCAAAATAACGTTTAAGCAAACTAGATTCGATATATTCCCCGCTTCATTTACTACGTATAATGATAACATTCAATGTTTTTCATAATATATGCACAAACCTAAATGAGATAAGACCTTTTATTTTCGAATTGCTTGTTTTCAGTCGCGTTTTGATTTATTATATCAATGTAGCATTTGCCGTGATTCAAAACAGCGACAACCCACCTTACGCCCTATTATAATTACTAAATTATATTAGAGGCAAAGACACTCATTATCTGCTTGAATTTCATCTGAATGAATTTAGTTTTGTATTAAAAGAGCATTTTCCAAATACTCATCAAATAAGTTGTTTCACAATTTCACCGATTCGTTATTACGATTTCAAGATTTCATAATTAATGTTAAGCAAAAGTAATTTTCAATAAAAAAAAGAATTCTATCATTGTTACTGTCTTTTTGTAGATTTTTAGTGTTAAACTGAATTTGAATAGACTCGATGTTTGCAAGAGCGTTTTGTTGATTCAAATCAGTATTGGACGTTACAATCTATGAACGTTCAATCAGATATAACCGGTAACGGCCAATATATTTGTGTATATAGGAAGGCACACTTGTCACCTTATCCCATTACAGCTATTCAATAAGCATTTTGCTAACAGTTGCACCAAAACGTGCTGTTAATGTATCGAGTATGCAAACGTGTTATTTAGCAGTCGGCTTTGGCCAAAATGAAACTCTATTGTAAAGATGACGTTATTGGTGATACATAAAACCAGGGTTAATTCAAGGCACTCGCAAATATGAAAGCGAAAGGAAATAAAGTAGTTGATAGTAGCATGTGCTTAGATAGTGTTTCTGTTTCGCTAGGAGAATTTTGCTAGGTAATGTCAAGCTATCATTCTTATTTAAAATATTTACCAAAGCATCTGAGCTCCGAGCATCCATTACTTGTTCATCTCATCTTCGCCTGTGGTCCCATCTGGGACATAGGCCGTAAACCAGCTTCCTCCAGGCGTCTCGGTTCTGGGCGAGTCTCTCCAGCTGCCTCCATGTTTGGCTCATCTGCTTAGCATCTGCATCCAGGTCACGGCGCCATTACTTGTTACTTTTTGATAACGACTTAAATTGAGTGTAAGCATTATATAAATATTACATGGCTGACAGGGTGACAGTAAATTTGTCAACTTGAGGAAATACTGTCAACCAAGGCGAAGCCGAGGTTGACAGTATTTTTCCGAAAGTTGACATTTACTGTCACCCTGTCAGACATGTAATATTTATTTAATTATACCGAACAAACTTTTCAAACATGAACAATTTATAAGAACCATGAACAATTTTAATATTTAATAATTGTATTTAAATACAGCAATAAATAACCATTTATATTTTAATAACAAAAATAAAAGTACACAGGTTAACACAGTCAATTTCTTATCACTTGATTACGCAATTTATGACGTTGTAAACAGACGACAAAATGGCAAGCAATATTGCCAGCAAACGTTTTTCAACGATAAGCAAGGAGAATATGAAGGTTAACACAGTCAATTTCTTATCACTTGTTCGGTATAATAAAATAAATATTACATGTCTGACAGGGGTCACCAAATTGGGTATGAGTATACGAGGAAACCCTGTAATTGTCTACCTTTATTCTTCGCAACTGACGAAGTAATATGACATCGTGCAACTTTTAAAATGCCAACTGAAATTTTGTTTACTGTTCCCACGCCTCTTCCAATCTGACTTACATGGTAGCTTGCACGATTTTCAATGCGGAAGTATATAGATAGCTGCATCTGGTAGCCGCGGCGTTGGGGGTATTGTATTCAACTATATGCTCAGTAAATCAACATTTTTTTTTCAAAAGCTCTTGCGTAAGAAAAAATGTCTAAATTTGCTCACTTAACAGAACAGATAAACACCTTATTGCCATGACAGCAAACAACTATTCGTTCAAGTTAGCTAATTCTTTTCATATAAGTAAAATTGTATGAACGTATATGCTCGAACTGTTATATTGACATTTACGACGGTTTGTCTTTACTTCTTTTTGAGAATGTACCATGATGAACAGTGACATGACATGCATCATTATTATATTTCAAATAAAATATTACAAAGTAGCCCATAATCAGACTACATAGAAATCTGTTTAAACCCTGAATTTTCTTCAATACTTCAAAAAATGTCTCCACTATGTGCTTAAAAAGTATTGGGGTGAAATAAAACAAATGTTTAAAAATATCCAGAAACCTTCGGGATTAACGCCTACCTAAAACAAGTTTAAGACAAAAGATAAAATAGTGAGCTTGTCCAGCTACATTAACAAGGATAAATGACGGATAATACACGGGCGCACACCCGGCTGTATTCTGATAACATTCAACAACAAAGGAGTCAATATCTATGGAACGCCAATGCTGCCTTCTGATGGCACTGGTCTTTATGTTCTGTGCATTTACTAAGTTGTTTTGTGTAAACTACATTTTGTCCTGTAGAAACATCATTTCGTTCTGTGCATTTGTCATTATGTTGTGTACATTTGTCATTATGTTGTGTGCATTTGTCATTATATTGTGTGCATTTGTCATTATGTTGTGTGCAATTGTCATTATGTTGTGTGCATTTGTCATTATGTTGTGTGCATTTGTCATTATGTAGTGTGCAATTGTCATTATGTTGTGTGCAATTGTCATTATGTTGTGTGAATTTGTCATAATGTTGTGTGCATTTGTCATTATGTTGCGTGCATTTGTCATTATGATGTGTGCATTTGTCATTATGTTGTGTGCATCACACGGGCCTCATTCGTTAATTGTTGAACGGTAAATGTAAAAACTGTTCAAAACCTCGACGTAGTTTACAAGAGTTATTTAAAAAGCGTAAATACGCCCCTGTTTCTTGAGCAGGCAGCTCTTGTATGGTCGAATGGTTAACTTTTGGACACTTGATATTAACTCCTGCGTAACGTTCTGGTTTTATATGCCGCACAGTCTAGGCTGTTCACAAGGATGTTCCTCTTTGCAAGTTATTGACTTTATATGATTGAGCAGTGCGATTTCATAATTCTATATTTGAACCTGCTTTCTGATATAAACACGCAGTAAAATGGCAATGAGATAGCTTATGCTCAAAACTGGTAAGGGTATGTAGTATGTGTGTGTCCGTGTGTTGTTTGTTGTTTGATTTTATATTTATAAATTAATGCTAGTAAATTGCACAAGGCACAATGAAAAGAAACACCACATTACCACGAATGCAAACATCGTTTCGTTTAATGTTGCTTATTATGTTCACATATGTTTTATGACTATATATTATGCTCGTGCAGATAAATAAATATTCACTTCTCTTCATCTGTATCTCTTTTGGAGAATTTACTATTATGAACATTGACAATACATGCATAAAACTCATATTTCTAATCAAAATAAAATTTTAAAGGCCCATATTCAGACGACTGAGAAATATATTGGGAAAAATCCCCAATAACTTTTAATACTTAGCATTAAATAAATGTCTTCACTGTGTCCTTCAAAAATGGATGAAATAAAAACGAAGATTTAACCATGCCAATAAACGTTCCCCTAAGAAATAAAGCTTTCTAAAATGATGAAACGGTATGCTAGTCCAGCCAAGTTTACAAGAAGGGGATAAAGGACGGAAGAACATACGACTTAATCAGTATTCCGAGAAGATTCAACAATAAAGGTGTAAATATCGTCAATTTCTTTCGAAAAACAGCTGTTTCTAAAATGTATGTATGGTATATTAAGTAAGTTCTCGAGTTGGCTTCAGTGTTTATCTTTTTATAAAAAGAATCATTGAAGTGCAATAACAAAGTACAAATTTACTTCATTTTTGTAATTTCACCGGGTGAATACCCGTAATAAATATCGCTACGGTCGCATTCGGTGTTTTCATTGTTGAAAGGTAATTGTAGATCTCGTAAAAGTTTACAACAGGTATTCAAGAAGCTTACAAATGCCCATGTCTTCTTGAATTTATTCCACGGTCGAGAGGTAAACTTTTGCATTTTTGATATTAACTTCCGCGTCTCTTTCTATTTAAAAGCGATTTTCTGAAATAAACGCGCAGTAAAATGGCTATGAGATTGTGTGTTGTTTGGATCGCCGTGTTATGTGCGATTGTTTCGAGAGCCGAGGCTCAAAACTGGCAAGGGTATGTAGTATTTGTGTGTCTGTATGTTGTTTATGGTGGGATTTTATATGTATAAATTAATAGTAACAAATAGCACAAGCTGTTACGTTTACTTACTAGCAGTTATGTGCGGCACTTTGACACACGATTATTCCAAACAATTAGACTGATGCATAAATGAAAACAAAACGTTGATTTGAGTCATTAACTGGTAAATTAGTGAAAGGATGTACACGTTATAACCATGATACATAGACACTAGAATACAGCAGTTTACCATAAAATTAACTGGGTTTTAGATTAATAAGATTTTTTATTTAATAGACGCGGTAAAAAAAGTCGGTATAACAGTATGATCACATGCCATACCCTGTTTCCCATGTAATATAACTATTACATATATTTTTATATTACACATGTGTAATATACTTTTTAAGCGTCTTCATTAGCTTAGTTTTCGTTTATTGACCAATCGCATTTTGTTATTTTGCTGAAATAAAGTTGCAACGTCAAATGACGTCACTAAATGTAAACAACATTCGGGATTTATCATTATGTTTGCGTAAATATGTATATAATTTGCTCATTTAAAAGCATGCGATAAAAAGATCTGACTTTCGTTGTCATATCATACCATATTTTATTAATCTCGTCCAGGAAATTCGTTAGTAAGCTCGCCAAAGGCTCGAATACTAACAAAATTTCTGAACTCGTTTAATAAAATATGGTATGCTATGACAACTCGTGCCAGATCCTATATTTATGCCATTGAACGTAGGGAGGCGGAAAACTACAACGGGCGAGGCATGGTATGGTATTGCGCAAGGGGGGGTTAGAGGGTTAGGGTTAGGGTTTGGGTTAGTGTTAGGGGTCGGGTTAGGGTTTGGGTTAGCCTAAACCCAACCCTAACCCTAACCCGACCCCTAATCCTAACCCTTACCCTAACCCTTTTTTGGGGTTATCACCCCTGACCATGCCTCGCCCGTTGTAGTTTTCCGCCTCCCTTGAACGTATTAACTTTACAAATGTGAGCTTAGAAACAAACCGAGTCAATAAGTATTATAAAAACGTGGAAAATACATCTGAAATGAAAATTGAGCCTTTGACCCAATGCGGTTTCAAAAAGCAAAGAAAATAAAACGCAACAAAGAATAATATTTTTAAGTAAATAGTTTAAAACGTGAATTTTCAAAATCACTAATTATCTTTTCCAATTAGCAGATTGATGTAACATAGGAACAAAGTTAGTAAAAATTAAATAACATTTTGACCTTAAAACCGCTATATAGTCTTATTGCATGATTAGATCTGAATAATAAATAATCGTTTTTAATCAGTCAATGTGACGCGCATAACGCTTTCCTATGACTTCATTCAGTCTCATAATGCAGCATTCTTAAGGCGCGTACGGCTTGCACAATATATCATCTCGTTTTTTCATAAATAACACATCAAAGCTATGTATGCGTACGGGCTTAATAATAATTAAAGCATACAGTACGTAAATAATTTTATATTTCAATAAAAATGTTCTAGATTGCGGTAGAGGTTGGAATATCCAACTTATCCCAAACTCTGGTCCATTTTTTTCATCAATTGTATTTTCATTCAAATAAGAACGGTTGGTATAGTATGTGGTTCTGGAAAGATAATATATAGATCAGCCTCGTTTGTACCCCTGGATTAATGGGGGTTTTCAAATACTAGTTCGTTTTGCAATAAGCCTGTACGATGCAAGCTTCTTATTTCGGGTTATTGAACGGTAAAGCTCCACCTTCCAGTGATATTACGGCAGAGGAACACCGAAAAACAATGAAAAGCCCCTCGCACACGTTCTATAACGCATGCTATAGCGATTATGATGCAGCTACCATATACGTGTTAGTAAACATATACTAATCATCATTGTGTGTATAAGTAACACATCAGCACTCCACCATTTAAAAAAAGACAAACAGAACTAAACATGGCTGTTTCGTTCACCAAACAAGTACAATACGGATTGCATAACTGCATCTTTAGTAATATTTACCGACATGCAGATATCATATTACAAAGTGTTGTGCTTTAAGTACTTTGGAACTTATTTCATAAAATACATATTTAATTCCAGGCACCTCGCGACTTATAGTGAGCAAGTGGTGTCAACGTGTTGGAGATGCCTGTGTCAATACTCGTGGTATGTAGGATTGCTATGCCTGTGTCAATACTCGTGGTATGTAGGATTGCTAAGGTCGTTGCTTAAAACGGGGGTTTTGTGAATCGAGTTCTTTCTTACATAAATAAGGACATACCTTTTTTTAGATTGAATGCATTAAGCTTCGAATGCTTATTGAGAATATGTAGGATTATGGGGGAATATGCTGAACATATATCTGGCTAAAATCGAAGCTTTCACATTAAAAAATACAAAACGATTGGAATTAGTAAGTTGTATCAGTGTCATTGTTTTAAATCTTCAGGGGATGTTCCGCTTGGCGAGATTACAGCTGTACTGTTTGGGTAACGAAACAACGCTGTGCCGATGGCTACGAGCACAATGGAACTTATATATGCAATATACGTAAGTCAATTACAACGAGTAATTAATCAATTGAAATTAGCAAGCGTATAATAAAAAACAAGAATATCGGTGAAACTGATGGATGCTCCCCGATGATGCGCTTTGTCAATCTATGTGCTAAAAAATCTATGATTAGCCTCATTGACCTTGGACTTGACCTCAAAGCTCATCAAAAGGTAGAGGTCCATGCAAGTTACCTACATGCCAAATATGTAAGAGATCGGTAAAATATTGAAGGCGCTATGAGAAACTGTAACAAAATTGTGACGGAAAACTCTATTTTTAGCCTCGGTGACCTTGACCTTGACCCCAGTGACCTCAAACCTCATCAAAAGGTAGAGGTCCATGAAAGGTACCTACATGCCAAATATGTAAGAGATCTGAAAAATATTGAAGGTGCTATGAGAAACTGTAAAAAAGAATGTGACGGAAAAATCTATTATTAGCCTTAGTGACATTGACCTTGACCCCAGTGACCTCAAACCTCATCAAACCTCATCAAAAGGTAGAGGTCCATGCAAGGTACCTACATGCCAAATATGTAAGAGATCGGTAAAATATTGAAGGAGCTATGAGAAACTATAACAAAAGTGTGACGGAAGAAAGGAAGGAAGTAAGGAAGTACGGAGTTTCCTATACATTTGGTAACATGAATACAACGATCATCTCTTATGCATGTTAATTGTATTTGAAGGATATCTATGTATATTTTACAGCAATTTGTTCGCCAAGATGTCTAAACGGTGGCACATGCATTGAACCAAACAGGTGTAGATGTAACGGTCTTGCGATTGGACCGTTCTGTGGGACTGGTAACGTAACTTTAAACGGATACAAATGTATACATGTAATACATACTTATACATAACAGTGATGCGGTAGACAGAAACTGAAAGTATGTTCTAGATACAAAAAGTATAAATTCAATGTGTGTCCGTTTGTAATTTTTGTCTGCGTCTATATCGTTTTTATATTGCTCTTTATTATTTTCAGAAATCTGCTCACGTGACCGCCCTTGTTATCCCGGAGACTGCTACGAGAACTCGAACTGTAACTGCACTGAAGGCTTTGACAAGACGACAACTGTTCCCTCGCCTGCAGATCCCGGCTGCATGAAAAGTAAAGCATACGTGCTAAGCAGATATTAAATTTTAAAATACAACAAGACAGTGGATGTATTATTTATCACATCCACACTACCGGGAAAGGACATTGTTGTTAATAAATACAATATCCATATTATGATCTGCAACATAACACATCTTATATATTTCAAGATCACTACGAACTTTTGATTTCAGACGGATTCAATGTATATTGAGGCATTGTTTGTATTTAAATGCTGCTTATAAACAAACATAAGACGTACAAACAATTCTAAACATAACAACAGTGCAAGAGAAAATAAGTGTTGTCTATTTCCAGAGATAATTTTATATACATTTCACACAGTCAGTAATATATAAAGCAAGCTTTTGATAACCGTCTTTTAATCGGTGCAGGCAGTTTTATCATTTATAACCAAATCGTGTTAAAAGAAAAAATTTCTTTAAAATTCCAGTTTCTAGCAACAACAAACCCTTTATCGGAAGATCAACAACCATTATATCAAACTTCCGGAACACGCGAGAGTTACTTCTTTACTACTTCCTGTTGGATGCCACAGATGAGGATCCACAGAAACGAGTCGTCTGGAGCAACCAGCAGGTTTTCAACTACCTATCATTTGAGTTCGAAGCCCGATACGTGGAGCCGCAAACAATGCCCGCCAGACCAACATACGTGCATGACTTCAAATACGGAATCGTAGGTGGAAAAGTGGATGTAAAGGTGTTCGATTTCAACAAAGGTATGGGTTTGTTTACCGTAGTTTCGTAAAATATTGACTTAAAGATGTTCATCTTGGTCATCGATCTCACGAATTCATTTCAGTAAAACTTTTGAGTTTACCTAAAAATAAACCAACAATAATTTTTACTTTTTTGTTTACAAAAAAAAATGGATTTATTTCAAAAACTTGTGATCTATACACAATAGAGCATATATTTAATGTCTCAGTGAGCGCTGGTCACAGGGGTGCCTACAACTTCACATGCCCTGTTATCAGCGTACTTTATCCCAAGCAACTCATGAACTGTTCCCTCCCAGACAACCCCTTCAAGACGCTGATCGAGCATGGAGACACGTGAGTATTGCGTTTTACAAACACTCGCACATGAAGATCAGTTTTTGAAAGTATCGAAGAAGTCCAATTAATATATATGTACAACTTCATATGTACTCTGTTTCTTCAGCATGGAAGTGACACTGACGGCATACAGCGGGGGCCATCGCAAAATTTTATTTCCTGATGGAAATATCCGCACTGAGAACATCACTGGTACCGAGTACACGAAACAGGTAGAGTGCGCAAACCGCTACTAAAGAACACTTTTCTTATAAATGACGTCATTTTTCATTTGATGTTATAATATTATTTTTCATTCTCACATTAGTCGATTCCAGTACTCGAATATTAGTATTTTTATCGTGACGATATTATAAAATCTGTATTTCGGCAACTGTCTTTCTCTCCACGTTCAATTATATAAGAATATCAAAGAAATATTATTATCAGATTGTCAGATTCAAATAAACATAAGATGACAACTTTAACAAAACGACGAATGCTGCGTCGGATGATTTGTGGTCATGATTTCAATATTTTGAGGTATTCCACGAGCATAAATAAATCATATGGTTTATCAATACGAGATAATACTAAGCAGTGTGCGACTACCATAAACATTCATTCTGGGAGATCAACTCGCGGTAATTCAAATCGGTTCACTGCATAATATCGGTTCCCTGCTTAATTTTCCGGTCAAAGATGCGTTTCATGTCGAACTTCCCCGCTATAGTCCAGTGGTATGAAAATATACATTTGAACATCAATTTTAGAAAAAGTATATGATGCCATACGTGTGTAGTCAAATGGTATACGTCTTTTATTCGGCGTAGCTGTTTAACGTCACTTTTGACCTTAGATGACCTTCGTTCATGATAGGTCCGAAATGAATAAACCCGAATTGTGCATTGGCTAATAATACAAAAATCACCGTAAACATTGGTAGTCTGGTTACCAGACTAAAACATTGGATGCATATCGTTTATGAAATATGAATATATTGTAAATTACATGTAAATTACAATATATCATCCTCTTAACATTACATCGAAACGTTTTTCCTTAGTTTACGAAGCAGTATAGCATTAATCACATGTCTCTACAATTAAAAGAATCTATTGTTTACATGCCGTAGCGGCCACACTTAACACTACAAAAACAGGCTAGATTGCACTTTACCGGTACGCAGTTGTTTACCACTATCGACAAAGCGGGGGTTTGGGGGCGGTAGCCCGCGATACTAAGGAAATATATAGGTGTTGGAAATATATCTGTCTTTGATTTATTATAATCCATATTTGCGTTTATTAGTGTAAATATGTTTCTTTGTACTTTGTTTTGTTCATTTTTTATATAAAGTTCTGGTTTTTTTCTGCAAAAAATTCATATCACTATGATGCTTGCAATATTGAGTCTTTTATGTTTACATTCTACTAACATCTGTACACATTATAACACATTATCTTTTATTTCATTCCAACATTATGTTCATAGTATTTCAGTAGCAAATATATTTTCTTTTCCTATTGAAACTAATGTATTACTCGTTCAATTATGAAAACCTAGTCATTACAATACTTATTGACAATAAAACATACAATTTTACCTCTTCTTGTTTATTTTTATTCGGTAATACATTAAAATATATTATCTTATTATCACTCACTGGCTTCATTAGAATACATGGTCGCTTCATTCCATCTCCTTTCACTGGTCGCAAACATTACAACATCAACGCCGTATATCTTTTTAAAGATATTTCTTGTTTAATAGATCTTGTGATCAGTTATATAAAACGTATTTTTAATACCTTACCAATTATCTTTGGACCTAAAAAAAGCTTTTAACATGCTCTCGAGTAAAATATTCATTAAATGCCCAGCCCAATAATATGACTCATTGATGTTTTCTTTTTTTAGTTGGAGTTCAAGTTTGACTTTGAACCCGCTGTGCACTGTAGTAGTAAGAACTCAACATTCACATGTCAGTCCAATACAAATGTCCTGAAGGCTACGTCAGAATTCACTAAGGTAAGCAGTATCAAACGCTGTGTTTGTCGTTCACTGTAGTTGGAGCAAAACTTTTACCTGTCAGCCCGGCGAAACAGTCATGATGATTAGGTATTATTTCAACTAACAAACAAGTCTTATTTGCCATATATACACTGTATTAGAAGCCTTACAATAATGTTAGTCTGAAACCACTGTCCTATGGCAAAATACGTTTCAAAATAACTTTTATGCATGGTTATGCAGTTTAAAACTGTTGTTTAGTCTTATACGTATGTTAACAATACGTGTTTGTTTATCGATTGACGTGCACGATGTCTCTCTTTTCAGAGCTATAAAACACTCATTAATAAATGCAAATCTGCCAGTGACTCAAGGTATAATACATGCATTCCAAACGTTGATAAACCTGCATAACTAGCCACCAATAAAGTTAATAAATACTGTATGTAAAACCTTCTCTTAATACATGTCAAACAGGTTAAAACTATTCATGTATTTTTGTCTCGGAATTATTAACTCAGACACATAAAGCTCTTATAAAGCCGTTTATTCCCACTAGCCTACGGTTCATCTTAGTAAACAAACAAGGTACACAACCTTTGTGTGATAAATTACCAAAAGTAACTCTTCGCCAATGTGGTCAAACATTTTGAATAATGTTGAAACAAAAGACATATTGTACATGTACTTTCGTATTACACGGTAAACCAAATTACAGTTATTGCAATATAGAATTGTACATAGAACCTTATGCATAGACTCCTTATTTAAAATTGGATATGTAACTGCAACCAACTGTAACTTTGTCAAAGTGAATTTAAAACTATTTAACATATATCATGAGAATGTAAGCATGCCAATCAGTTATTAACATACATTTTCTGCATGTTATCAATTTTCAAACATTCTCAATGTCTTCCTTTTATCTGGGACATGAATATACAAATGAACCCTTAAACTTTTTAATTGTTTTGATCTAAATATATATTTATAATGGTAAAATGATCAAACTAAACCCAATTGGAAAGCAGCAACATCGTTCCGTCCATGTATCGCCATGTACTAAATTAATTAACGATGTTTAAAATATGCGTAAAAGTGAAGAATCGGAACTTCTGTCATCTCTTGTACAATTGTTGCAATATGAAATTGTATTGTATTGTAATGATATTTTTTTCTTTGACACATACTTATTATATCATGATTTAAAAGCTTTTGATTGTAAAATGTATCAAATATGTTATACTGTGTATATATTGCCTATAAACTGTTCAGTGTGTTGTGGGATGCCTTCGACCATCGACCTATTCACGAAGAAATCAATTTGGAACGGAAGATCTTTTTGGACGCGAGCTTTATACATGTATATTGTTGCTATGGGCACTATTGTAAATCGTCTTTTCACAAATGATGTTATCGCAGTCACGTCGAAAACAAAGGTATTTATTATTTTTACTGTACGAATTTTATTATTTTCTACACCAAACATGTCTTCTAGAACAGTGAGTGAATAAAAGCACAAATATTGCTATTTAAGACATCTATTCAACAGACGCCGATAGTGTTGCAATGGAAGGGTTGGGTGGACACGGACAAATACTCGGCGGGGGTGGGAGCGTACCGCCTGGAACTTCACCGACTAGAGGTCAAGGACGCGACGTTAGAGCTCACGGAGGCTAACCCAACATTGCCCCTCCTGGAGAATCGCGTAAACCACACGGGGAATACTACGGTACAGAACTTGTTCAGTACCACATTCACACCGCCAGAACCAGGCATGTACAGGTGAGAAGCCGTTACTTGATTGTATACTTTAAGACAAACTGGCTGCAAAAGGCTAAGCCATCAGATATAAGTTCGTTGGGCTGGCCTTTGTGGTAATCTGAAATAATCATACTTCTAAAATATGTCTGGTGCGATAAACATAATTCGAGTACTGGTAAGTCTATATGTATATAACTAAGTAGTCAATTCCTGGCGCATGCGTACTTGTAAGGTTATACTACGCACACAAATAACATCAATACATCATATGCTACTGTTTATAAAATCTTCTCCGCATGTATTGGTCTAATTGATTTTGGTAAAGATTTACCTTGTAAAGATAGGTGTATCTATAGAATGTGTATCTAATGCAGAGTGCGTGTCTAAAGACTGAGATTGTTTTACGTTTAACGTTCATAATACTGATTAGCTTATCCAATATGAATAATACAAAAAATACTGACAAATCATTCAAATTGCATTTCCACATCATTTTTTTTAATCTTAAGCAAGACCAATTTTATTTGTATTTAAGCATCGTAATGGAGGTGACGGACAACGCCAACAACTCCATCTTCACTCGTCGGTTCGCCCTGTACGACAACGTATCTAGCGTGACTACCAACCCTCTCAGTGTGCATGGTCTGCACGCAACTTCCGCCGCACCGGAAACCGGGTACCGTTGGCAGACGGAAACTAAGTGTATGAGTACTAAAGATGATATCATTCTGTTAACATTCTGTTTGCTTTTGAAGAGATTCGTGGATTGAGCAGTGGTGTAATTATCGCAAATACTCGGTGAAGCGTAGAACATATGAGTACCTAGTATGATTTCCGTTCAACACGATAAAATGAAGAATTACACAGCTTTAATATGTACTCGGCAAAGCCTTCATGTTATGTAACTCAATTTAAACCAATAACAGCACGCATATTTTTTACTTCAGCGATCAAACTTGACTGGAAGGACTATTTTGTAAACAAAGTTCATCACGAGAAGAAGTTCCTGAACAAAATTAAAAAGTTCCCGACTCTGTTCGACGACCTCGAATTAATTGGAATTCGAAATGTGAAAAAGTAAACTATGATTTGTACTTAAATAAAAAGTGTGTGTATATTTACCTTTTTATGGAATCGATCATTTCCGTTTTTTCACGTTTATCTTACCTTATTAAATGACGTCATATAAGTGTATAGCGTTGTTCTGATCAAATGATAAACAATATTTCCTAAAATGCATGCGATATTCGGATCAAGTGAACAAACCATATGTTTTTTTACAACGTGAATCCACGTTAATGTATAATAAGGCATATGAATGAGTTACCTTCCGGCGACATATAAGCTGATATCTGATCAACTATACACTCATGACATCTAACTTCATTGAAGTGTCATTTATATATAACTTAGATGCTGTTTAAAACGGCTAAAAGTCCAACAAATTAAATTTAACACACATCTCAAATTGGAGTCACGCAAAATAAATTACCATTGTTTCAAATACCTGATCACATATATTCCCCGCATCAGATAAAAAGCATGCCTCATTTACCCAGGTTCGTGTTTGACTCCTACGATGACACAGAGGGCCTCAGGACAATGGACGCTATTCCTAACGTCAATGGGATCACGCGATTTCAGTACGGTTACGTTGTAAACCAGTCCAGTGCGCAAGCCCCTACCGCGTGGAACAATATCAGTAGTTCGACGCAGAACATTGATGTTGCAGTGTCAACCAGTAACGGAGGTAGGTATTTAGTGACATATACTGAAAAAATTGCTTTATGGGAACATGTATTAGATATGAAAGAACTGAAAAGAATATTTATTTAGCGTATTTACTATAGATAAATCGTCATTAAAACACTCGCAAGGTTTATAGAGGTATTTTTTTCAATCACCAATTTGGTATTAATCTACATATGTTTGTCAGAAGTGAAAAAAATAATTTTTAAACACTTTTTTGATAATTTGACAATAGCATGTATTGCAATACACAACATTTTAAGCGTTTATGCAAGAAAGTAGACATTCAATTTTTATCAGAGTCATGTATACAAATTATAAGCAATCAAACATATATAAACAGGTATCAATACTGCATAATACGTTTTATGAACACCATTTTAGACACTGTAACGTTATGGGTTCGTGCGTTCGATATACTTGACAATATGTTGGAGAAGAAGACAACAGTCAATATTGACGCCACGCCACCGCTAATCGTCACCAGCCCAGCTGAAAACAAAACATCAACGTTCACGCCAAATGCTGGACAGGCGGAAGGCGGCTATTACTATAGCAGGTATAAATGCCCCTATTGCCAGTGTGGTCATACAAATCTTCCCTTTGTAATATGTATTGTAGACATAACTTTGCTGTAGAATAATCAACAAAAATAAATGTGCATGGACATTAAGTTACCAACTTGATTTGTCATTACGAATTGTATAACTGATCGCCGCCAATAAGTATTGCAGAATAATTTGTTGTTAATTTATTTGTTGTCTTTGTTGTTGATTTATGTGTTGTCTTTTAACGTCCGATCATCATTTTGGTCATGCAAAGCAAGTGTTTTTATATTTTAAGTAGTGTTGCCTTAATTTCTATTGAATATGCAACATAACTGATAAACTTACAGAGCACAATGTCACCATATCAATTTTCCTTAAAAAACACAATTATTTGATCTCTGTCAATAAGTATTCAAGACCAATTTGTTATTGATTTATTTCCTGTCTACGGAACCTACTCTCAACGAAATTCAATACACTTCATATACTTCTTTAGTGTTTGTGTATGTTGACATATGATAGAATACTTACTTAAC
Organism: Dreissena polymorpha; assembly: GCF_020536995.1. Classification (NCBI taxonomy): domain Eukaryota; kingdom Metazoa; phylum Mollusca; class Bivalvia; order Myida; family Dreissenidae; genus Dreissena; species Dreissena polymorpha. The sequence goes on along the minus strand of NC_068361.1, from coordinate 45,083,595 downwards.
AAATGTCCTTGCATTTAATTTCAAATGGAACGTTCTCAGGTCTCTGAATGTCATAAACAAAATGTGATGCCCCTGTCAACATCGTCATTAATTTCCCTTTTCTTATTTTTACACTCCAATATGACCATGTGTGCAATCAAACGTTTATGATTTCTATGTGTATAATCTTAAGATATCAATTTGAAACATGCGCTATGATTGCTGTACTTAAATGAGATGATCTGAGTGTCTCTGTGCTCACTTGCATGTTTAGATGTCCCCAGTTGAACTGTGTGTTTCAGTTTAAATGTCCTCAGTTGAACTGTGTGTTTCAGTTTAGATGTCCCCAGTTGAACTGTGTGTTTCAGTTTAGATGCCCCCAGTTGAACTGTGTGTTTCAGTTTAGATGTCCCCAGTTGAACTGTGTGTTTCAGTTTAGATGTCCCCAGTTGAACTGTGTGTTTCAGTTTAGATGTCCCCAGTTGAACTGTGTGTTTCAGTTTAGATGCCCCCAGTTGAACTGTGTGTTTCAGTTTAGATGTCCCCAGTTTAACTGTGTGTTTCAGTTTAGATGTCCCCAGTTGAACTGTGTGTTTCAGTTTAGATGTCCCCAGTTGAACTGTGTGTTTCAGTTTAGATGTCCCCAGTTGAACTGTATTTTTCAGTTACGAGTTTTACGCCCGAGATGAAGAGAGCGGCGTGTACCAGATAGACCTGGATGTTTCCATCACCATGGCGGATATCGGCGAAGTTCGCAGATTCCGCCAGGTGGTGAATGGGAGCATTGACAAGGTAAGGACTTCGCATTGGGGCATCTGTTGATATGGTAATGGTCAAGTGTGTGAATGAGCCTAAAGTAAATGTCACGATGGCTTCGTATATATAAACCATTGAATAACAAAATTGTCTAACGTCAATCTCAAACCACTAATTAAATGTGGCGTTTTTTTACGGGTTTTGAAAGACTCATTTCGATGCCACTAAATAGCCTTCTTACATGGCGCCACTATTTTTAATTGGTCCGATTTCAGTACAAATTGAAAATACTTAATAAAAAAGGTTTGCAGTTAGTAACATGTTATTCCATCGGAAACAATCTAAACGAAACCGAAGCTGAAATGGTATGATGACGTGTTTCATATTGGCCGAAAGAAGCCATTTAGAACAATAATTCTAGCCACACCTTTATTGTCAAGTTTCCTTTACACATTGGCCATCAAAGTGTAATATGTGTCATTATATGTTAAGACTTCAATTTGAAACTTAAACTGTAAATTTGTCTGTTGTAAAGACCAAGAAGCCATCTGACCCGGCATGTGTGCCGTCTAAGGACCCGGACACGTGCTTTCTGGAACGACAGAAAGTCCGCCTGGAAAACTGCTGGTTCCTGGTCCCGAAGAAGGACTACATCATCAACGCGGGGGCAACTGTGTCAGTCAGTGTCTTCAATCAGGCGCGACAAGCGGTCAATACAAATTTCCAGGTATCAACATAAACTCTATACAGCACACATTATTTAAATCAATTTTATTCGCTAGCATAAACATTTGACAAATGTAAATCAAGCTCCGATTCTCATAAGAATACTATCAAACTAATCTGATGGTGGTAAAACCACGTAAGCACATTCTGATTGGCTGATAAGTGCTCCGTAGATGACATTCTGCAGGTCTTGTTCAGATCCTTGAGTGTATTGGATTGTGTTTTGTCTTTACCTTAATAAGTTTGATTAGAGGTTACCATGGTAGGTTTCACATGTTATCAGCAGATGCATACGCAGAGAAGTATGTTTAAACAACACAAGCCAAACACGCTTTAAAGCGTTTAACGATGAATATCAGTGTCGCTCTATGGTCGCTCTTCGTTGGTTTTAATAGCATAGGTTTGATTCGTTACGAAAGCTGACCCTAAAACTCATATTTGCTACAGCATGGCTCTGTTCTTCGACATTTAAGTTTGTCATATTATGTGTTAACATGAAGCAATAAAGCAGTCATTTGATTAACACATAGCTACTGGTCTATTTAAGATCGTTGATTAACACATTGCTACTGGTCCATTGCAGATCAAACAGTTGAACACATTAAAAGGACTCGAAGTATGTAAGTAAAATTACAAACACCTAAAAATAAGTAAATAACATATTGTGTGTTAACTTGAGTGTTGAGTTGTATTTTCACCATTACAAAATGATCCTACCCTACACACGGGTAGCCTATACTTGTTCATTCATGGACGGTTATTAACAAGAAATGTTATGGAGAGTGTTCCCATGCCAGTGTCAATCGACGACTAGGCTACCCGTGCCAGAAAAGTGAGCCGATCGAGAGGCTTTCCGTGCAACAACGAAAGCGAAAGTAGGCATTTTTTAAGTAAAATTGATGAACATTACTATAAAGCGTACATTGAACGTAAGGATTTTATAATAAAGATGATATCAATGACACAAGATATTTGACATATTAGGGAAAAACTATGTTAAAAAGTCATCAAAGTGGCATGTATGCGCGATTGTTCCACCAAACTCGTCATCATTCAATCTTCGATAGAGTTTGTGATAAATGTTTGGACCTGCGGAATACTGTGAACCGCTGTAGCTGGGTATATGCTTCAACTAATGGACCACCTCTTGTCATGCACAAATGTGTAAACGGGTTTTAATTTTAGATTTTCTTACCTGTTTTGTGAAGGTCGATCATTAATTTTCAAAGTGGTAGAATTTTGACAGAAAGGCCACCGATATGCATCTACACCGTGTGTAAGATCAAACAAAAATACATACAATTTATCACAAAAGTAGAGGTTTATTAAAATGATACATATGAAAATGAGGATTATTTTCATTGTTCTTTTAAAACTGTCAGTTTTGCTTTCTTGTGCAAAAGAGAGAGAGAGAGAGAGAGAGAGAGAGAGAGAGAGAAAAAGAGAGAGCGAGAGAGCGAGAGAGAGAGAGAGAGAGAGAGAGAGAAAGAGAGAGAGAGGGGGAGTGAGGAAGGCAGGAGGGGAGTTAGGGAGTGCTGAGGAGAGGTAGAAGGGGATAGAGAGAGGAGAGGAAGAGAGAGATCGGAGTGAGATGAAGGCAGGGAGGGAGGGAGGGAGGGAGGGAGGAGGAGAGTAGAGAGAGAGAGAGAGAGAGAGAGGAGAGGAGGGAGGGAGGGAGGGAGGGAGGGAGGGAGGGAGGGAGGGAGGGAGGGAGGGAGGGAGGGAGGGGAGGGAGGGAGGGAGGGAGGGAGGGAGGGAGGGAGGGAGGGAGGGAGGGAGGGAGGGAGGGAGGGAGGGAGGGAGGGAGGAGGGAGGGAGGAGGGAGGGAGGGAGGGAGGGAGGGAGGGAGGGAGGGAGGGAGGGAGGGAGTTCAACTTGTTTCTATTTCCTCTCGGAGGTCTTCTTTGTTTTAAACAATATCACTCACGGAAATCGTCTGTTGTTGTTTTTTTCACAACTCGCTTTGCGGTGTTGTTAGGGTGTTTTCGGTTCGTTGCTTAAGGTTTCAGTACAAACGCAATTGAGCGTAAATCTTCCCAAATCGGTAACTTTATTTGGTTGAATGTTTATGCCTTCTTAAGAGTTACATTGCATTCCCAATGTTTTAGTGATGTCGTTTGTTTCATACACCTTGTCCTTTGTTTCAAATGGATGTACGTTTTGGTTGTTAGAATTTAATGATCCGGTCTTCATCTGTTGATTCATCTTTTCTATCCTGGTAAATGCACAAATTAGTAAACATGGGGAAGTGGCAACATCAATAATACAAGCGGGCGAATGTAACGCACTGTTGGAACCATGATGAAGCCAATTGAAATTTATGACGTAATATACTAGTACAAAAATGGTTCATAAAATGACTTAAAAGGATTTGACCCCTTCTAGATTCTGGGCCTGAAAACATCCGTATCACCAACACGAGGCCAGACAGCTTCCGGATCCAGTGGGACCTTCCTACAGTCAAAGCATGCTACGATAGTTTACCCATCATCATCTATGTAGCGTTCTCTGTAAGTTATGTTCATCATCATCAATCTGATTATTACCATCCCCATCATTATTATTGTTGTTACCAGTCTTACTTTACTAACATCAAATTTTACCGAAAAACATGATTGATCAGCAGCAACAGCATTAACATAACCGCCAATTAATTTCAGGTGGTTTCATTTTAATAATCAAGGTCGTTATCGTATTTGTATCACTATTTGAAACATATTATATTGTGCTTTTAATGATAATCACATTTTTTACAACAGTAACTGTAAGTAGTATTATCAGTTGAGGGCATGCATGTTCAATATATGTAGTGTTTTTTTTTCGAATTCGAAATAAAATTCATTTAATATATCAATTAAATCTTAAATAGGTTAGTTCTCTGATTTTGTAAAGTATCTATTCAATCGCGTATTACTTCATGCATTGAGATGTCTTGTGCGAACCCATTCCGCACACAATGTGTGAAGAAATTACCCATTGGAATCAGTTCTTTGATATAAATGTAATCCCGTGGACCACGTGTTCACTAACGTTTGTATCCCACTCAGGATGACACGCAGCCCAAGGTTTACTATCTGACCAGCACCACCACCTTCCTGGATGTCGCGGGTTTGACGCCCAACACGGTGTATAAGATCTCCTTCTACGCGCAGCTGAGTTCCATTAATAAGACAGACATCACTGAGGCGTTCGCGCAGAAATCAGTCAAAACAGGTAGGCACCCAATCTCCACGCAGAGTTGTCATCCCTTGCTTTTACATACAATCTCTGCCATCACAAGAAAATCCTATCAGATTTGGTAGGATTTTTGTTGTTGTTGTTTAAGTATTATATTACGAAAAGTAGTATCATTTAATTATACTTTTTAGAAATAGTGTATTAGTTTAGGTTAATATGAAAACATAAATAACCTAAAGTAAAAAAAAAAGTTAAAACAACGATAAAACTATTGTATCACGTGGCTGGGCTATCATCACGTGGTTGGTTATTAATGCAGGGATTTGATCCAGCTATGCTGGTTCCTGTCAAATCTCTGCGCGGAGGTTTCAGCTATGCTGGTTCCTGTCAAATCTCTGCTCGGCGGTTGGTAGGTTCCATACCTCCACCCACCCTCAGTCATCCGGAACAGATTCATATTTAGCAACCAATCATTAGATGGACAGACAAAATGCTATTCAAAAGCGAGTTATTGCAAGAAGGCGTTTATTCCAAAGAAAATGATACCGTTTGTAATAAAAGCAGTCAACTGTTCCGGTAAAAAGCTTGGTACGAACGGAATCTTAATCACCGTTCGCATTCAGGTATATGTTTGTGAATTCCTCATATACGATGCTTAACCGCTGACTTAGAAAATAATTTAGTAGAGAAGAAAGTTTTTGGAAAGTTCAACTTACGTAATAATTCTTTCAAATTTCTGTTAATTCGATATTTGTATGATTAATTTGCTTGTATTTTAGCAACTATTTGTTTGAAGAGGTCCGAGATTTTCATGAGTTTAACAATGTCATTTCTCCAATTTCAGAGAAGCCCGACGAGCCAGGCTTGAGCGCAGGTGTGGTGGCCGGTGTCGCAATCGGTAAGTGTCGCTTCGGACGACATTTGTTCAACCCCAAGCAATATTAGTTGAATATTAATGCAGGAATTACCAAGCCTGTCGAAAAATGAGAGTGGGTCTACGTCAATATTTATCAAACACGATACGTCCTTTCCTGTATGTACTTCAGAAACTGTAATGTATGGTAGCTTTATTTGATTCTTACCGGGTTTCCACATTCACACAAAGGATAAGATTCTCGATAAGAATGCGATTCTAACAAAAAGCACCGCTATGAGTGTTCAAAATAAGGGCTGGAGTGGCATAAATATTAAGTAAAGTGAGGAACCCATTCGTAAGCACGTATGTACGTCGTTGAAACGGGATCTTGTGATTACTTAAAAATACCCAATCTACCTTGATGATGAATTGTAATGCTTTCAATACTATCAAAATATTGCTTAAATACCAAATGCCGAGATACATAAGTGCACAGTTCCATTATTTCCTTTTGCTTTGATTTTTTTATGAAGTTGTAATACAAGGTCCCCCTGGATGGTTAAATATTCAAGCCCTAGTATCGTTTCCAAATCTTGGACCGTTTTAATGTATGTTAAATATTTGTACATAAAACTTCACTAACATCATTATGTGTACAAAAAAACTTCATTAACATCATTACACACGATGTGTAGAAGATGCGTGACCTCCACAAAGTTCAAGGTCACACATGTACTTTTAAATTTTCAAGTGTGCACGTTCGTGTTAATTGTTGTGTCCACTTCATTTGTCTTTATACCCTTTTCCTGATTTAAATGGAACTTGTCTCATATGTTTTGCTCACCAAAACCATGGATAGCTGACGTCGATGGTCAATGAACTCTTACTCGTTAACACAAAACTTAATTAATGTTAATAGCTTGTGCTCTTTTTGTTACGCTACCATGAAAAGAATGTCCATCGTTCACTTCACCTTGCAGGCGTCATCGCTTTTGTGATCATATGCATCATCGTGATGGTGGTGCTGGTGCGAATGGGCGTCATCAAGAACCCGGAACCAGTAGCCCGCGTCACTCGTGCCGTCACCAGGCGCTACCGTCAGTCCCGCTACGGCCCAGGCGCAGACAGTGCTCAGCCGCCACACCGGCCGCCGAAGGGTGTGGAGAACCCGAGTTACAGCTCAAACGAGAAACAAATCAAGCTTTATGACGTATGTGTTATGTAGAATGTATGTGTTATGGCTGGTTTAGTGATATAAAAAACAACTAAAAGAGAAAAAAATCCGTTGATGATGCAACGTGATTCATATGTATTATTAGCATATGGGGCGCTGAGAGAGTGATGTTGAAATATTCATATGTGTGACTATCATTAAAATTTAATAAACAGTATTTCTTAAATGAACTTGTTAACGTAATTGTGATAATGACGACGAATGAAAACATTTGGCTGTAGACGTTGATCGACCACAGCAGAATAATCAAATTATTATGCCGAACCAGAACAAACTCCCACTCTTGCACCATTTACGATGTTGTATGTGTTAATCTCTAAAAACATGTTGTGCCGTTGACAACGTTATTAAGGCCAGTCCCACACCCACACATGTTGCACCATTTGCAGTCTTCATTTGATTGATTGATTTTATTTGGTAAACATATGAACATTACATAGTTACTACATAATGCAGACAATATAAAATATATTATCACAGCAATATACATAGCAAACAATGGAATGCACACACAATTCCAAGGATAACACAAAAAAGAGAAAAATGATTTTCACTTATTTCCATTGTGGTCCTTGTTATTGGTGGCACTAACCATGAAACAGTCATGTATTAGATTTTAATAAAGTATATTACTGATTAAGAATGAATAAATATAATCACATGTTCATTATTATCACAGAAGTTGCATAAGAAAGTTACACACTGTATATGTAGTTAATAAACACACTTTGTAGCATACTATAAGTTTAAGAATAATTATGAGATTCTTGCATCTTATTGATCATAAGACTTAAAAATGTATCACAGTATTTTAACAGAACATAAAATTCGTAATAAAAATTATACTATAAAAAGCTATAAAGACTCTAAAAACTGTTTCTTGATGGCATCCTTGAAATTGTTAGGTTTAGGTACATCCCTGATGTTTTGAGGAAGATTGTTCCATAAACGGATACCATTATATGTAAATGTTTTAGAACCAAAACTTCCTACTCTTGGTTTGGAAAAACGACCAGAGTCTTCAAATGTAAAATTTTCAGCAAAATGATCAGATTCTGGCTGAGCTACCATATTAGACTTAGTACAACGATTATGTACGCCATACACTGGCTTAAAATTATCACCCATATACTCTGGTGCAAGGCCATTTTTAATCTTATGTACATGACAAAGTATGATCTCTTCTACTCTTTTTGAAACAGGCAGCCAACCTAAATGTGAAAACTGTTCTTGACCAACATGTGATCTGTTATCCATATTCAGAACAAACCTAATCATCTTGTTTTGTGTAGTTTGAAGCCTATTTTTAAGTGACTGAATAAGACCAGGGTACCAAAAAGAGCAGGCATAGTCAAAGTGGCACTGTATAAGAGACATGACAAGGAGTTTTCTGGTGTGCAACGTTAAGAACTTACTATTTCTGTATAGGAACTTTAACCTTGAGTTTGCCTTTGTAATAATTGATCTAGCAATGGTTTTTCAATAAACAATCTGTTTTTATTTAACTTTAACGTTAATGAATTCCTGATTTTCTGAATGACTAACAGAAAATAATGTCATGCGTTTCCATGAAGGTTTTTTGCAGAAAGAAGTAATGTTATACGTTACAGAACAATCGCCCTATGTCGGAGGATATCTACCTTCCTGGCGGCGCCGACGTAAACGTCATTAACGTTCCGCTACTGCGACGTAGCGACATAACACTCGACAGCAAGATCACGACGGGCCGTTTTGCGTATATTTACAAGGCGACGTTAGAACGCGGAAAAAGCCGAGAGACAGTGGTGGCTAAAACGTTGAAAGGTAAGTTGTGTCACTCACAAATTCTAAATGAATAAACACATGTTGTGCTTAAACATCAAGATACTGTGCATAATACATCATCTGTACAAAACGGATGAGTTTGAGTTAACGAATGTAAATTGTATTTCAATTCAACATAATTTACTATTTACGTTTTTAAACCAAATTGCCAGAAGAAGTTTGTTGTAAACTGTTGTTTCACAATTGGATGTTTTACATTAATAACATTAGATACTTAACACGTTCATTGCGTAATTTCTGTCTAAGTATGTATTCGTCATTCAGAGAATTTTAACGATAACGACCGGAACTTGATGAACACGAAGATCAATTTCCTGGGCAACTATGTCGGCAACCATCCGAACATCCTCAAGTTCATTGCTGCCGTCACCGACGACCACATGAGTGCGTGCTTCTGATATATGTATTGTTATATGTATACTTCCTAATTTAGAAAGTATAATTGATTTTATGTTAATACTTAAGGTAGCGTTTTTAACTTTCTAATTTATTTTAGCTCAAACGCTTTCGGTCTCTCTATATGTCTTTCTGAAGTGCCCACCATACTTTAATCCTATCCGGCCGATTTTCAAGATGTGTCTGTCATTCCATCGCTCAGTAATCAGATATTCCGGTGGTCAATCTGTCCGACATATCGTCGGTCAGTCCGTCAGTAAGTCCGGGGCGACAAGTTGGATATTGCAAACTTGAATAAAAAGCTAAATTATCTCATCATCGTTTTGGCACTGCTCTTAGTTTCAGCGGAACAAGGTAAGTGTTAATAAGAAAACGATGTAACAAAAGTTTGAGGTCAAAAACCAATTCCACCACAATTAGTATACGTCTGTATTTCTCACCGTCTGTATCGGTCTATATGCAAGTCCTTATGGCACCGCGTCTTTCTTCTCGGTGTTTCACTACAATTTGAACTTCGTTCGTTGAAAACTGGGCTTCATGCCTGTCCGCAAAGTGTCGTCCGCGACAAATATGGGACGACATGCCTGTCCGCAAAGTGTCGTCCGCGGCAAATAAGGGACGAAACTTTCCCCTTTTACGGATTTGTGTGTTTGTTTTTTTGTGGGTTTTTTTTGGGGGGGGTGTTAAAGACAGTCTATACTTAGTTAAAATACGTATAATAATACTTACTAGTAGGGAAAGTTTCGTCCTGTATAAGCCTGTGCGGACTGCAAGTGCTAATTGAGGGCGACACTTCACGCATATGAATTAAGCCTAGTTTTTGCAGGACGCTGCTCATTGATTTCGTAGTATCGGTATCTTTTTATGTGTCGTTCAGTTGGCCCCTTCATTGTTCACGAACACTGCGAAAACGGGACGCTGAAGGACTACCTCGCGAAGCAACAAGGCAACGTAACCATTCAGCTCCAGGACAACCTCTTCCGGTTTGGACTGGACGTCGCAAAGGGAATGGAGTACTTGGCATCCAAATCGGTGAGTGGCGTCCTGCATGCAGAGAACCGCCTCCAAGTAACCACACATGTGTTAGCCACTTTAACTAATTTAAAGCTTATGAACGACTCAAACTAAGTTATATGTATATTAATAAGCACTTTTTCTAAGTAACCACCCATGTGTTAGCAACCTTATCTCGTTACCGTTATGCGTGACTCCAACTAAGGAACCCCTATAGGCGTCCCTTATTATTATTATGAACCGCCCATGTGCTAGCACCTTTACTTAGTTATTGCTTTTAACAGCATACACACTAATATCATACACACTAAACGCCCATATGCTACAATCTTTATTAAGGAACCGTCCATGCATATTTTATTACATTTTTGATAGTTATCGCCCATGATTTAGCAGCGCAATTACTTAACGTTAACTCTGATATTCAGGTTGTTCACCGCCGCTTGGCGGCCCGGAACGTGCTTCTCAACTTCCTGTACGAGGTGAAGATCACGGGGTTCGGACCGCAGCCGGCCCACAACGAGGAGGGCGGTGTCGCCGAGGTGAGCGTCGGACGCTTCTTAAATCTTCAACCTTGAACTCGATTAAATGAGCCACGTTCTGGGAAAACTGGGCTTAATACATGTGCGTTCAGTGCAGGTGCGTTCAGTGTCGCCCAAGATTAGCATGTGCACACAGGCTAATAAGGGACGACACTTTTCGCCTGAACTGGATTTTCGCTAATAAGGGACTTCCTTTCAAAGAAAAAAAAAACATAAAAGCGGAAAAGTGTCGTCCCTGATTAGCGGACTGCGCAAGCTAATCTGAGATGACAATTTACGCACATGCATTAAGCCCACTATTTCCGAAACGCGGCTAAATGATAGGATGAATAGTGATTTACCAGTGCTTCAAGGCACGATTACAAAGAAACGTATTTGATCACGAACATTCAATTTTGTCGCGATCCAATTATGACTGCATTTTTTAGTTGCTGTCAGGCGTACATATGTTACCCTAAATCTCCAAATATTTGTAAACCAATCTGCTCTATTATCCAGTCATCGTGATGGTATATCACATGACTGGGGATAAAACTATTCTTTACGCATGGGTGCATGTGTATATCGCTTGTTGTATTCAAATGAGCACGTGAAACTGAAACTGTTATTGATTTCGATGCATAAACACGGATTCTTATACAAAAGATGTAGACTTGTTTTGAATGCTCGAATAATCTACTGGTTAGTTGGAGGATTAATTCTTCCCCAGTTCCTGCTAAACCATTGGTTTCATTTCATCTTTAACAAACATTCCCACGTGCGCTTTGTAAAATAATTAAACCAAATGCCCTACATGCACTTTTGTTGAAAGGGACCTTTTCACAGATTTTAGCATGTATTGAAGTTTGTCATTAAATGCTTTATTTTTATAAATGTAAACATTGGATCTAAAAAGCTCCAGTACAAAACAAGAATAAACTTAAAGAAAGACAAAAGTAACCCTCAACTGTGCTCGAACCACTGACCACCGGCGTAAAAGTCAAATACACCACTAGGCCATTCGTGCTCATATAATGAACAATGTATTTTATACTTTATATAAGCAATCCTCGCAGTGTCACAATATATAACGACAACAACACTTATCCAAATTATTCAATCGTTTCGGGTTGCAACGCTTTATAATGTTCAGGTTTTTAAATCGTCAAAAGATGCATATAATGGATATTTTAGAGCATGGTAAATGGTCAGTAAATACTGTTCCTTACAAAGTTTAAAACTACAACGAAAATTTGCAAATCTGAAACTTTTTTTATTTTTGTGTCAATTTGCCAAAACGTGAAAAAGCTCCTCTAAAAATAATTGATCCGCTTAACTCGCCAAGTCCTGCTGCAATGAAAACGATATTATCACACATAAAAAATTTAAACGAGCCGCGCCATTTGAAAACTGGACTTGATGCATGTGCGTAATGTGTCGTCGCAGAGTAATCCGTGCAGACTGCGCATGCGTATAAGGCACGACGCTTCTTGCGTTTACGAGTTTTTTGCTTACGTGAAGTCCTTCTTAGCGAAAATCAAGTAAGGAGGACATTGTCGTCCCTGATCCTCCTGTGTGGACTGCACATGCTAATCTGGGACGACACTTTTCATTGTTATAGCATTTGTCGTTTGAAGGGAGTCTCTTCGTATCGAAAATCCAATTTAGGCGGAAAGTGTCGTCCCTGATTAGCCTGTGACAACGGCACATGTCGATTTGGGATAACTCTTAACGCACATGCATAAAACCCGGTTTTCTCATAGCGAGGTATATTAAATCAGTATGTGTAAGATTTCTTTTCGCACACGCATGAAGCCCCGTTTTCACATACACAGATTTGTAATTCTTTACCTACAGGAGGAAGAGAACATACCTATCAAGTGGGTGGCGCCCGAGTGCATGAAATCGACGCGCGACGCCACTGAGAGGAGTGATGTGTGGTCATACGCCGTCACACTCTGGGAGATATTCTCACTCGGTATGAAAATTATTAACAAACTCGGCCGCACTCTGGAAAGTATCCTCACTCGGTATGAAAATCATTAACACATTTTGTCACACTCCGGGAGATATTCTCACTAGGTATGAAAATCATTAACACACTCGGTCGCACTCTTGAAGGTATCCGCACTCGGTATTAACATATTAAATTATTACATTCAATACTCATTTTTCCATGACAGTTGATACGTCTGCAAATTGGTTACCTAATTACGAAATCGAACTAATCATAATATAAAATAAAAATGTATCAAAACTATACAGACGCAGTCTCTCACCGCGGACGGTATTTTAATACATAGCTTAAAGCGCAGCCACATACTGAAAGTTGACTGCTTTTGTTTTGCAATGTTCATGATGCAGTTATCCTAAACGAGAATTACAAACACTTAACACCTTTTTGAAATCTCGCTTCATGGTAACGCATTCCGCCCGTGTTGCAGGTCAGACGCCGTACGGAAAGATCCAGAGCCGCGATGTGCCGACACGCATCAAGAAAGGTCTGCGTCTCGAGAAACCGGAACAGTGTGACGACACGTGAGTAGCCATTGACGGTCATAACATGATACCTACATTCCCGGCTGGCGGGTTCTTGAGGACCAGTAATTTGTAGGTCATAACATGGTACCTACATCCCCGGGTGGAGGGTTCTTGAGTACCAGTTGTAGGTCATAAAATGGTACCTAAATTCCCGGTTGGCGGGTTCTTGAGTACCAGTTGTAGGACATAATGTGGTACCTACATCCTCGGGTGCTGGGCTCGAATGCCACCGGTGTCAGGTTTGAGTCCAGTGAGGGTGAGCGATGCAGTTCGATTACTTAGTTTAAACATATGCTTTTTGAGCTCGATAGCTCGAAAGCCTGAGGCTTATTGGAACGCTATCGAGTCCGTTTCCTGGTTAGAACCAGTACTTGGTGTCTTTGGAGGAAATCTAAAGAACGTTACCGTAGTGAACATCGAACCCGTGACCACCCTCGCTACGCGGTGAATGGGGAGTAAATTGTTAAGATGTAATATACAATGTGAATTTCTTGGCATGGGTATCAGGTTTGCACTTGTTTTTACTTTTGATTCCAAAAACACAACTTTAAAAAAAAAATTTCACATTTTACACAAAAATAAGGTTCGACAGGACTTTGGGTAATATATTTTAATACTTATGCTTGTCGTTTAAAAAGATAAGTTTTAACATATTTATTTGAGCTCGATTTCATCGTACGCCTAAGACTTATTGGAACGCTCTCGAATCCGTCTCCTCGGGAGTCGTTTGAGATTACAGAAGGGGATTGAACACGTGACCTTCTGTTAGCTTGGAAATTACAAGGGAGGACATTCCTTTAGGTTTTATACAAAATATGAAATTCGTGGCGCGGGTTACCAGGTTTTCACTTGTAAATACCGGTACTTTTGATTTCAAACACATCCCTTTTAACAAAAAATAAAAAAATAACACATATAAAGCTTCAACAGGACTTTTTGGTTAGATCTTCGCTCATTATTTTATTCTTTTAAAACGAAAGCTTCCACGCCCTTCATTTCCAAGTCCGCGAATTAAAAGAAAAATAAACCCGCATGCGTTCTACTATGATGATTGAAATGTTTACATTTCAGATGGTATGCCGTCATGACGAGATGCTGGTCGTACGAAGCAAACAGACGTCCGAGTTTCGAGGAAATCCGCGAGGAGTTGGACAACCTATTCGCACCGAGGGACGGCGAAATGGACACCTACTACTACACTAGGCGATAATTCATAAAAGGAGACGATTTATTTCTTTCAAAGGGGAAACCTTGTTACAAAAAAGATCATTTTCTACATCAAACAATAACTTCATGCAGCCGTCATAACCAGATGCAGGTGTCAGCGATGTAAAATCAAACGCTGCAAAAATGATTCATCATTGCACGTGTAACATTAAAGACAAATACACATTTAAAAGAATATACATATGTCAAAAAAGACGAAACAAAGGAAATATAGCTAATTTAGATAAAGTTCAAGTTTAACAACAGTTTTTATCAATGTTCATCTTATTGTGTGTAAACCTAAAAGAACGTAACGTATTAGTGAGTGCCTGTCTCTAACATCACATTTTAAAATCATATTTAACCTTTATTCTGTATATAGTGCATATTTTCAAGTTTTATATTATTTTGTGTGTTATGTTTTTACTTTCTTTAGATTCAAACTGCATATATCCCAAAAGTAATGTAATTCTTTTTATTTTCTCAAGATGCCATTGACTTGTACACTTTTATCAATAGTGTATAGCAAATTGTCTGACTTTTCTCAATTTTACAATATCGTATATTTGTATGCTTAGTTTATGACATTCACCTTTTAAAATATATATTATTCATGCATATGATTAACCTGTTAATTTGTGTTGTATATATTTTCAAAAAATATGATCCGCCGCAGAATAGAGTTGTTGGCGTTGCTTTCTTAACATAATCAGACCAAAACTTTCATAGCGGATGATAGAACATATCTTTCCCAGCAATAATTCCCCATATGAGACGTCATCTTCAATAGAAGACGTTAACTGTTCGTATATTTTAATTTTTAAGTTCTTCAAAAGGTCAGTTATTCATGCCAAGTCATTCATAAATGTCACAATCATATATATATATATATATATATATATATATATATATATATATATAACTTATTTTCTTGTTTTCATTGTTTGTTAATTTTACGACATGTTTAGTATTAGATGCTACTATATATTTTCAGATATGTTTTTCTACACACTCTTTTTCAGGACGACTTGATCTTTGTTTAATTATTATCTTACTCATGTTTTTGTCATTAGTTCATAACTACTCAAGTATATCATATCTTTGATGATTACATTCAAATTAACATTTGTATGTATTTATTGTTAATAGCCATCATCATATTAGAATATAAGATTGATTTAACACATAAATTAATAATTCTTAAAGTCAACGCATGGAAACGAATACAGCTGAAGCGCCTTCGTTAACATATTCCTAAACGCAAATCGCCAGAAGTTTGATGTTATTGTTTTTCATTTATAATGCGTAAACTCTTATATTTGAATGCAATAATTGACAAATGTTGGTTACGATGAAAAGGAACACTTGGCAACTATCGAAACAGAAACTTTGCTGCTGTGACTGGTTATTCTAACGTTGTCTCGATAAACGACTTATACACAGACGTTGGCTGGGAAACCAAAAAAATGCGGTTTGAAAAACAAACTAAGACTTATATAAAAACACAAAACACAAATCTTCATCTTAAAGAGAATTGTTCACAAATTTTCGTATTTTTGAAAAATGTCATTGATGATTTTTTTACTAAATATATAATATTTGGAACATACGTGAATAATAATTATTACAAGAAAAATATATACAACAAGATGTGTTTGTGAAACACAATGTCCCCCTATATGACGTTTGACCTTGAAGGATGACCTTGACCTTGACCCTTCACCACTCAAAATGTGCAGCTCCGTGAGATACACATGCATTTCAAATATAAAATTGCTAGCTTCAATATTGCAGAAGTGACATTACATGAGCAATTTTGACCCATATATTTGACCTTGAAGGATGACCTTGACCTTGACCTTTCACCACTCAAAATGTGCAGCTCCATGAGAAACACATGCATGCCAAATATCAAGTTGCTATCTTCAATATTGCAAAAGTATTCATAAAATCAGCGATTTGGGCCACATATATTTGACCTCTGACCTTGAAGGATGACCTTGACCTTGACCTTTCACCACTCAAAATGTGCAGCTCCATAAGATACACATTCATGCCAAATATCAAGTTGCTATCTTCAATATTGCAAAAAGTATTCATAAAATAAGAGGTTTGGGCCACATATATTTGACCTCTGACCTTGAAGGATGACCTTGACCTTTCACCACTCAAAATGTGCAGCTCCATGAGATACACGTGCATGCCAAATATCAAGTTGCTATCTTCAATATTGCAAAAGTATTCATAAAATGAGCGATTATGGCCACATATATTTGACCTCTGACCTTGAAGGATGACCTTGACCTTTCACCACTCAAAAATGTGCAGCTCCATGAGATACACATGCATGCCAAATACCAAGTTGCTATATTCAATATAGCAAAAGTTATTGCAAAATGTTAAAGTTGGCGCAAACAGACCAACCAACCAACCAACAGACCAACCAACCAACAGAAAGGGCAAAAACAATATGTCCCCCACTATAGTAGTGGGGGACATAAAAATTGTGAGTGAAGTGGGCTCGAACTCGGGATCTCGAAGCAAAAGCTAACCCGCAACAGTTATACCACGCAGACTGTTAAATACTAGTTGGTAATTAAACGTTGCACCGCTTATGCTTGTTTTTGTTTAATTATCGATGATTATTTTTATTTTGCGGTTGATAGCTATCAATAAACGAACACATATTTATTGCAGTTTTCTCAGTCAGGACTATTTTTGCTTGTTTCAATATAATCCATGAAGTATTTCTTGACACGAATTTGTTTCACAATTGTCATTTTTCCTTCTTGTGAAGAAGTACCATTAAATCGATTTCCACGATACAGTCAGGGCAAATAAGTCATATCAGTTGCGAAAATTAAAAACAAATACATGTAGATGAAAACATATGACAACTCGCGCAAACATATACTCAAATCTTTGCCGTCAACAAATATGGAATTGGACAGCAGAAATCTCGGCGAAAACAAATGTTCTGTTTTATTCAGTATTTGCAGTTTTAATCAACTCCATTATAAAGTAAATATATACCCTACATTATTATATCGCTAGATGTTTCACTTAAGACTTGGAATTAAACGGTATTCACAACGTGCACAGCTATACATGTGCAATATTGTAAATCACCACTTTGCATCTGTGGTGAAACTTGAACCAGAATGCAATATTGCCGTCGAGTGAATTTTCTTTTAACAATAGAAAGACGTTCTTTCAGCGAGTCGACTAAAGTGATCTTTCAGAGCGTCGACTAAAGTGATCACTTCAGCGCGTCGACTAAAGTGATCTTTAAGCGAGTAGATTAAAGTGATCTTTCAGCGCGTCGACTAAAATGATCGTTCAGCGAGTAGACTAAAGTGATCTTTCAGCGAGTAGACTAAAGTGATCTTTCAGCGAGTAGACTAAAGTGATCTTTTAGCGAGTAGACTAAAGTGATCTTTCAGCGAGTAGTCTAAAGTGATGATTATGATTAACTTATTTTTGGTGCAGTTCACTCGTTCATAAAATGAAGCAAGCGTTTTCCGGCTACACGTTCATGAAATTGAGATCGTTTTTCACCTCATTCACTTCTTCAAGATACTATAAATTTTCATTTTTACCAAGCTATAAAATATGTTTATTTTCATCACGATTTATTTACGGCCTCCTTCTAAGACGCGTATATATTTCATGATATATTGCATTATACTTTGACGGTTTCAATCTGCATTTACACTAGTTTAAAACCCAAAAGTTTTGTCATCGACCGCTGCAAGGCTGACCGAGCTTCGATCAGTTTTTGTCAAGTGTTCAGTTGTATGTACTGTCCTGTATTTTAAAGATGATGTGTAATTGTCTTAAGTAAAGGATTGGTAACAATAATTACACTCCTGATACATTTTCTGGATTCTAATATGATACCTAGCGCTCTGTCAAATTAATTAATCGTTAAATTGTTAACGTCAGTTGGACAAAAAAAATGACGTTCTAAGTTGGAAGATTAAGCTGGATGATTCTTAAAATTACATATTTCCCATCAGCCTAACCAGTGCCCAATATCACGCCGCCCATCAGCCTAACCAGTGCCCGATATCACGCTGCTCATCAGCCTAACCAGTGCCCAATATCACGCCGCCCATCAGCCTAACCAGTGCCCGATGTCACGATGCCTATCAGCCTAACAAGTGTCCGATATCACGCTGCCTATCAGCGTAACCAGTGTCCGATATCACGCCGCCTATCAGCCTAACCAGTGCCCGATATCACGCCGCCCATCAGCCTAACCAGTGCAAGATATCACGCTGCCTAACAGCCTAACCAGTGCCCGATATCACGCCATCTATCAGCCTAACCAGTGCCCGACATCACGTCCCCAATCAGCGTAACCAGTGCCCGATATCACTCCGCCCATCAGCCTAACCAGAGCCCGATATCACGCTGCCTATCAGCCTAACCAGTGCCCGATTTCACGACGCCCATCAGCCTAACCAGTGCCCGATATCACGCTGCCTATCAGCCTAACCAGTGCCCGATATCACGCCGCCCATCAGCCTAACCTGTGCCCGATATCACGCCGCCCATCAGGCTTACCAGAACCCGATATCATGCCGCCCATCAGCCTAACCAGTGCCCCATATGAAGCTGCCCATCAGCCTAACCAGTGCCCGATATCACACCGCCGATTAGCCTAACCAGTGCCCGCTATCACGCCGCCCATCAGCCTAACCAGTGCCCAATATCACGCTGCCAATCAGCCTAGCCAGTGCCCGATATCACGTCCCCAATCAGCCTAAACAGTACCCGATATCACGCCGTACACCAGCCTAACATGTGCCCGATATCACGCTGCCTATTATCCTAACCAGTACCCGATATCACGCCGCCCATCAGCATAACCAGTGCCAAATATCACGCTGCTCATCAGCCTAACCAGTGCCCGATATTACGCCGCACATCAGCCTAATCAGTGCCCGATATAACGCTGCCTATTAGCCTAACCTGTGCCCGATATCACGCCGTCCATAAGCCTAACCAGTACCCGATATCACGCTGCTCATCAGCCTAACCAGTGGCCGATATCACCCCGTACATAAGCCTAACCAGTGCCCGATATCACGCTGCTAATCAGCCTAACCAGTTCACGATATCACGCCCCCAATCAGCTTAACCAGTGCCAGATATCACGCTGCCCACCAGACTTATCAGTGCCCGATTGCACGCCGCCTATCAGCCTAACAAGTGCCCGATATCACGCCGTCTATCAGCCTAACAGGGCCCGATATCACGCCCCAATCAGCCTAACCAGTGCCCGATATCACGCTGCCTATCAGCCTATAACCAGTGCCCGATTTCACGCCGCCCATCAGCCTAACCAGTGCCCAATATCACGCTGCCTATCAGCCTAGCTAGTGCCCGATATCACGCCCCCAATCAGCCTAAACAGTGCCCAATATCACGCCGTACATCAGCCTAACCAGTGCCCGATATATCGCTGCCTATTAGCCTAACCAGTGCCCGATTTCACGCCGTCCATAAGCCTAACCAGTGCCTGATATCACGCTGCTCATCAGCCTAACCAGTGCCCGATATCCCGCCCCCAATCAGCCTAACCAGTGCCCAATATATCGCTGACTATTAGCCTAACCAGTGTCCGATATCACGCAGCCCATCAGCCTAACCAGTGCCCGATATCACGCTGCTCATCAGCCTAACCAGTGCCCGATATCACGCCACCCATCAGCCTAATCAGTGCCCGATATCGCGCCGCCCATTAGCCTAAGCAGTGCCCAATATCACGCCGCCAATCAGCCTTACCAGTGCCCAATATTACGCCGCCCATCAGCCTAACCAGTTCACGATATCACGCCCCCAATCAGCTTAACCAGTGCCAGATATCACGCTGCCCACCAGACTTATCAGTGCCCGATATCACGCCGCCCATCAGCCTAACCAGTGCCCGATATCACGCCGCCTTTCAGCCTAACCAGTGCCCGATATCACGCTTTCTATCAGCCTAACCAGTACCCGATTTCACGCCCCAATCAGCTTAACCAGTGCCCGATTTCACGCTGCCCATCAGCCAAATCAGTGCTCGATATCACGCCGCCCATCAGCCTAACCGGTGCCCGATATCACGCCGTCTATCAGCCTAACCAGTGCCCGATATCACGCTCCCCGTCAGCCAAACCAGTGCACGATATCACGCCCAAATCAGCTTAACCAGTGCCCGATATCACGCTGCCCATCAGAGCAATCAGTGCCCGATATCACGCTGCCCATTAGCCTAACCAGTGCCCGATATCATGTTGCCTATCAGCCTAACCAGTGCCCGATATCACGTTGCCTATCATTCTAACCAGTACCCGATATCACGCCCCAATCAGCCTAACCAGTGCCCGATATCACGCTGCCCATCAGCCAAATCAGTGCTCGATATCGCGCTACCCATCAGCCTAACTAGTGCCCGATATCACGCCGCCTATCAGCCTAACCAGTTCCCGACATCACGCTGCCTATCAGTCTAACCAGTGCCCCATATCACGCTGCCCATCAGCCCAACCGGTTCCCGATATCACGCTGCCTATCAGCCTAACCAGTTCCCGACATCACGCTGCCTTTCAGTCTAACCAGTGCCCCATATCACGTTGCCCATCAGCCCAATCAGTGCCTGATACCACGCCGCCCATCAGCCTAACCAGTTCCCGACATAACGCTGCCTTTCAGTCTAACCAGTGCCCCATATCACGTTGCCCATCAGCCTAATCAGTGCCCGATACCACGCCGCCCATCAGCCCAATCAGTTCCCGATATCACGCTGCCTATCAGCCCAATCAGTGCCCGATATCACGCTGCCTATGAGCCCAATCAGTGTCCGATATCACGCTGCCTATCAGCCTAACCAGATCCCGATATCACGCCGCCCATCAGCCTAACCAGTGCCCGATTTCACGCCACCTATCAGCCTAACCAGTGCCCGATTGCACGCCCCAAATCAGCCTAACCAGTGCCCGATATCACGCTGCCTAACTAATGTTATTGTAAAACAACGTAAGGGTAAAACACGTTACCAATTGAATACTTTGCTTGTCTAGATATTAATCAGCATGACTTCACAACGTTTAAAGTCACTAATAGCACACATAAAAACATATATGCATGTTTATTAAAACAATACTTTAATACGAAATAAAAGCACTCTCAGTTGTTGTTGTTTTTTGCTGTTACTATAAACAGTATCTTTATTTTCCCGGATTTAAATTTTGTAAAATGTTTTCAATTCGGTCTACTATTGTCATAAGCCCAAAAACATCTTTGCTCAAATCATATTTTTCTTTCTCTCCGATCCAAAATTTCAAGTCGTGTTTTAACATTTCAGTAAGTGCTGACTTATGTAAACCAATTAAATGTTGATCGCACGATGTTTGAGTTTCCCGCTGAATAACCACGTGACGATATATCGTGCAAGCGCCACTTGTGTCCAGGTCGTACAGGCGATCGTACACGTGATTCAGCATGTGCATTACGCAATCGTACAGTTCATACTCGGAGTAGGTCAAACACGGACACGTATCAACCAGCGAAAGGAAAATCATTTTCAATGCATATGAATCAACAAGGTCAAGCCGTAATCCCCGAAAGTATTTACATTTTCTGTTGCTATCCATTCCGTTAAATAAAAACTTGACTACGCAGAAGGCTTTAATATGTTTTGGTAAAACAGACTTCATGACACGCGTTTCAATAACCGGAAACCATTTTCTAAAGTTTCCGCTTTCGCAGGGCGTCAGATGGAAAACATCCGCCGATATCGCCTCGTTATAAATGGTCTCGTTGACTGGGTCGTCCTCAAACAAGAATTCGTTCAAGTGCGTCCAGCGTATCACCGGTGTTAGAGTAACTATAACCTCATGCACAGTTTTCCCTTGGAACCGTTTCGACTCTCGGTACTCCTCCCATTGCTGCGTCAGTGTAAGTTTTAAACGGATGTGATTCCCAAAAAGCTCCACCAAACCAAGCGGTTTTAAAATACCGAACTTTGTTTCAATCGGACTCGCGTGACCATGTACCTTACGCGTGAGTTTGAAGAACGTGTCTAGTATTCCGTCTTTCTTGGCACGCGTTGACCGCTTGCCGACGAGATATTGATCTTGTATCATGCTTTTCCAGCTCTCGGCGAATTCATTGAGGCCCTTCTTTTCCTCGACGAACACTTTCACATCAAACCCGTTTTCTGGGTGATTAAGATCCTCTACTTTTATGTCGTCATCATGAAAAGACAACTCCGCCAATTCCAGTGCGTAGTTAAATTCGTCTAACACGCACAGTTTCGTCCCTTCGTACACGCTGCCTATTTTCACAATCCCGTCGGAACACACGCGAAATCTCGGGTCCACGTTTTCCGCGAGAGTAAGCAGATTTCGCACGTGACTCTCGACCCCATCGCGAATGTGAACCACCTCTTCCGGTTTCTGCTTGAGTGCGATTTTCTCGTGCAGTTTCACGAAGTAGCGGTCGACGTTTCTCATGGCGGTGTGACGGACGCGGATGTCTTCTTGCGTGGGGTATGAAGGCGGGAAAACTATACTCGGTGAACTGCCCATAATGGAAAGCAATAGGCCATTATAAATACGTCAATAAAAACACGGCATCACATTATTTGAGCACATCTACTTTGATACATAAGTCATTCAATCACCAAACATGCGCTGTATTTAATGCATACCACACGCCTTATATCAATTGTATGTAAAAATAGTTGCTTTTTATCCACACGTAAGCATACAAGAATATTTGGTTTGCAACATTAATTCGTATTTGGCAAAAAACACATTTAAAGTCAACTCATGTTTAAATGGTCTTGTAACGAAATACTTACGAGGCTTGTAGAACAAGCATTCAATTTACAAAGCCATTATTCGTGCTCATGCACAGCTCATTTGCCATGCATTGTAATTAACTAAGGGGAACACGTCTCCACAATGAAGACTGACTTTCAGAAACGTGTTTCACTCGTATTTATTACCTTAAGTTGAATCTGCCTGTCAGCTTTTCTCTCTCTGCTTTAAAGTGTTGTTTTTTCGTAGTTTATTATATGAATATTGTTTGACCAATCATGTTATGATGATTTATTAATGAGACACACTCGTTTTGCGTTTTGTTGAATGTGTCATTATAATAAAAAGTTCGTTATGATTCACCATGCGGTTCGTGCCAGCCAGCCCAGTTGGTCGAGCGCTGGATTCCAAATCCGAGGATCCCGGGTTTGATCCCCAGCCCGGCCACATAACCTGTGTGAGGATTGGTCATCAATATCCTTGTACCTGGCTTTTCTTTATATAGCACTCAGGGAACAAAGCGCAATAATGTCGGACTCGGCTTTTGCATGACAGCGATATGACGAAACAGGCGTTTATCAACTTATAACAGCTTTTTATTTCAGCAATTATTCTCAAATGCTATATGAAGAAACCTCATTTCAAGATGTTTACCGAAGAAGTTTTATATGAATACCACTTTTAATTTTCCAGATACGCCCCTGACAAAATGTTATTATGAAAGTCAACGATGTTCAATAACTGTGAAATTGTGAATACAGTAATTATGCTTTGTTTGAACTTTGAAGATGACATTTCTTTTAAGTTAAAAGATATTTCCAGGACAAACAATAAGTCTAACATTTACCAACATTGTAGGGGTAATGAGGCGGCAGGGCCAGCGGCCGCCTCCCCAATATTTCGGCTAATCGTCGTTATGAAAATAAAACGTAAAATTCCCAAAAATCGCCGCCCCCAAACCAGTATTTTTGTATTCACGCGCCGTCAGTGCAGAAGCCATGTGTCCCCTCTCCGTCTGCTCCAAGGTTGCCAATAGTGATGTGTCAATATCCATTGTTAGGTGTCATAAACCAGGGGCCCGGGTAAATGTCGTTGCGTTAATTGTTTTATTGTTCTTTTCCGTGATTGCACTGTCGGTGTTTTGATTAAGGACAGGCTATTTTTTTAATTTTGATTGATCGCTTTAATTCAAAGGTAACTGACACTTTAAGGGGCGTTTTCGCAGATTTTGGCATGTTTTGAAGTTTGTCATTAAATGCTTTATATTGATAAATGTAAATATTGGATCTAAAAAGCTTCAGTACGAATAAAAAATAACATTAAAAAAGAATAAAAAAGGTTACCCTCAGCAGGGCTCTAACCACTTACCCCTGGAGTTTTGAGTAAATATACGCGTGAAAAACATTAATTTTATTGAAAATAGTTTTGTTCTCTAAGTATAACAGTTATTTTTTATTAGAAATCATTGAACCAATATCATATATGTAATTGTTTAATGTTCAAAATGAGTATTCCTAATCAGCCTCGAAATTTTGCTTTTCCTAAGCGTACAATCGGGAAGAAAAAGCCAGAACAGCGTTCATTCCAATCTAGTTGGTTTGATTCGTTCACATGGCTCCACTACGATGAGGTATGTATATTAGTATTAAATTTTAATTTGCGACCGTTCTTACCTTTTATGAACCTAACGTCGATCTAAATACAAACGAAATTTAGAGAGAAAAAAAAACACAACATACAAATAATACTCGTATTGTTGCTTAATAATGTGTTTTTTTTATTATCATTAATATTTAACAAACAATTTATTACATTAACAATGTTATTCTTTTCAGAGCCGGGACCTTGCGTTCTACCATCTCTGCATGGCGGCCAAGAAGACGGGCAAGATCGGCAACACGAAGGTGGACGGCAGCTTCATCAGTGACGGCTTCTCCAACTGGAAACAGGGTCCCGCGAAGATCTGGAAGCACGACGGCAGCGAGTGCCACAAGGAGGCGGTCTAGCGAATGGTGACGCTTCCCGCCACTACGCGTGACGTGGGAGAGACACTGTCAGCGGGGGCACGCTAAGGAGAAGGCCGACAACCGGAAGCAGCTGCTGCAAATCATACGCAGCACACGGTTCCTCGCCCGCCAGGGCATCGCGCTACGTGGGCATGACGACGATGAGGGAAACTTCATATAGCTGCTACAACACCAAGGTTGTGTGTTGTGAATGTAATGTTAATGTTATCATTTCTCATATCACTAGTTAAACTCCGTCATTAAAATACATAAACATTTACTTTATTTTATGTTTTAATTAGCACGAGTTTTTGGAAAGAAAAAAATAACTGTTGCGATTTATGGGTCGTCGTCGGCGGCATTGGACAAACTGATTTCATGACAAACTGAGCGTGAGACAAAAATCGAGCATTTTTATCAACATGAAAGTTCCCCTAAAACGCACCATATTAATTGTAATTGTAAAAAATTTCGGAACCACGGCCGGGAGAGGACAACCCTCTCAAACCACGGACTCTAGATACGCTCCGTGCTCATACTAACCCCTTTATGTTCCCAGTACAGAAACTGGACCGCCTCCCCAATGTTTGGAGGTTATCTACGCCCCTGCATTGGAGTTAAGTGGGTGGTATGACACTCGTCACATATGAGTTAACTGAGTTTCTTGAAATATAAATATTCCCTGTTTTAGCAGAAATATTGCGATTATATTTCATATTTACATGCATGTCTGTTTATTGCTATTAACCATTTTTGTTTGAGAATGACATCCCTGGTATTTCTGGAACGGCTGTCAGGCGATTTTCGCTCGTATTCATCATTGGCCATTGGATGTTCGAATTTTTCTGCCAATCAATTATCAGAACAGAACAGAATATTTTATTTTAGCTTAAGCATACAGCTCATCGCCATAAACATACATATGCAATAACAGCATGCGTGACAATTATATACAAAACATACATCCTTTTGAGGAAAGATCAATTTAAAAAGTAATGACATACAACATGTTTTAGTGAGAATGTCACATGTATGGGGTTAATACAAAGTGATCATGTAATGTTAACACGAAATTTAATAATTGTTACAAATATAACATTATTCTAAGCTTAATGTATTTGTGGAAAATATATCATTTATACTACACATATAGCACATCTTCTCGTAACTTAAAACATTTTAAACAAAAAATGGCAAGTTTTCTTAACACTATTTTGTTTGAACAATTAAGTAGTTCGATAAACTTGAACATACTAGGTCGTGATCTGTAATACTTTGGAATTAATGTATTCCTAATATCGGCATAATAAGGACATTTAATAACAAAGTGATATTCATCCTCGATATCATTGAGGTTGCATAAAACACATTTGCGTTGATCTCTGACAATGTGTTGGTGTCTACCCGTTTCAATTAATAATTTGTGAGACGACAAACGTAATTTAGCAATAATATTCCTATGTTTTTTATTTTCAACAATATCAAGATACGCAGATCTTTTGAATATTGGTTTCAATTCTTTATATAAAATCATTGAACTAGATGATGTGACACTTGTATTCCAGTTAGTGATATACTGGTCTCGTAATCTGGTTTTAAGTAGCGGTATTAATTGATTAGAGTTCACAGATTCGGGGAATAGCCATACATCGTTAAAACCGGTTTGGTTTAGAATGTTCCGTACTTTCGATGACCAATTGTTTGTGTTATTTTTGCGTTCAATTTCTAATCTCTGTGATAATAAAATGTGTTTAAGAATACAATTACCCTCTTTAACAGTATATAATTTCAAAAAGTATTTCACGATCCTGACATATCTGTCTAAATACAAGGGGAATCGACCAACTTCGGCATATAGCGATAATGAGTTTGTTGACATCTTAACATTCAATATTCTTTTACAAAATTTACGATGGACGCGCTCAATGTTTTCCGCTTTCATAAATCCCCATACCTCACAGTTATAGTTTAAAATTGATGATACATATGCGTTAAATAAATTTAACATGATATGTATAGGTACGTTCATGTCTTTTGTGAGAGTGAACAAAGAATGCATCGCTTTTAAAGCTTTGCCATACAATGTATTTGTTGCGGACGCAAAAGATCCACCGCTTGACATGACAATTCCAAGGTAATTAAAATTGTTAACAATTTCTATTTCTTGACCTTTATATGTCTATATTAATGTTTTACTAATTGTGCCACCTTTTCGGAATACCATGACCTTTGTTTTTTCAATGTTTACCGTTAAATTCCACTTATCGCAGTAGGTTTCTAAATTGTTTAATGATTCTTGAAGACCCTCCGGTGTTTCAGAAAATAAAGCCGCGTCGTCAGCGAATAATAATAGATATATTTATATTTGATCTAGTGTAATTCCGGCGTTTATTCCATTTTGCAAACCGAATTCGATGTCGTTAATAAAGAGGGAAAACAATATGGGCGAGGTTATCTCCCCCTGAAATAAGCCGACGTTACTATTAAATACGTCTGATAATTTACCCATGTGTTTAACCTGTAATTTCACTTCATCGTACATGGATCGAATAAGTGTTAATAGTTTACCGTCGATGCCCACATTAATCATCTTACTCCATAATTGGCCGCGATTGATGACGTCATATGCTTTCCGGTAGTCAATATAACAACAGTATAGCTTACCTTTATTCTGAAACTGTTTTTCTATAAGTGCATTAAGAATAAATATTGCATCGACCGTGCTACAGTTTGGTTTAAAGCCGAATTGTGCATCCGTTAGAATGTCATTCGTTTCTGCCCATTGTTTAAGCCGTTCATTTAATATGCTTGTAAACAATTTCGCAAAACAACTTATTAAAGTAATTCCCCGATAGTTATTTGGATCTGATATGTCCCCACGTTTATGAATTGGTATTATAATACCAGATGACCAGCTGCGCGGAAAACGCTTTTTATCAAGTATGTAGTTAAACAATATTTCTAACGGCCTGACGATTACATCGATTGTTTCAGTAAAATATTCATATATAATATTGTCATGCGCATGAGCTTTATTGTTTTTTCAACCGTTTGGTTGCCCTTATAATTTCTTCTGTCGATATAGGATTATCGAGTTCGGGGTAGGAGGGTTCTGTGTTTAACCTATTGTCAAATTCATGTAAAAAGAATCGGAATCAAACGAGTTTATATTTAGGTCACCTTCGTCCGCTAATTTACTGAAATAATCGTGGAATTCGATTAACGGTATCGTATTTGAGTTTTGTGATGTAGTTTTACGTTTAAATAATTTCCAAAACTCACGGGGTGATTTCCTTCTCATAGTGTTCATATGCTTGCTTAGATCAGTGTTGTACTTTAATTTAGTTTTTCTACAAGTATACTTATAATCCTTTTTCGATGCAATCATTTGTTCTCGTGTACGCTCGTTTTTGTTAAGATTATATAGCTCTGGTACATTGAGATTGTTTGGTTTTACATTCTTCGTTAAACCACTTTTGTTTATTTTTATCATTATCTATAAACCCTTTACTTTCAAGATTTATATAGCACGTTATTTTACCTATATTTTGATCGTTATGTAAACGTCCGTTCACGATACGAATATTAGTCGCTTTACAAATATCTAACAGGTTGTCTCCAAATCGATTCGTAGTAAGGTCACAAGTTGAGCGTGGGATTAAGGTTTCAATAATTGGGACAGTATCAAAATCGGTATCGCTTATATACCTATCATTTTCGATGTAATCGGCTTTATTTCCCGTTCGCGAGTTTGTGTCTCCAGTTAAAAATACCTTTCCTTTGGTTTGATAAAAATTAATATCTAATTCAATAGTTTGAAAAATATCATAAGTATACAAAGAGTGGACAGGGGAATTTTCAGGTGCAATATATATAACACATAAATATACATCTGATTCAATATTAAAAAACATTTTATCTAATTTAAGCCAAACAATGCAATCAATGTCATTTTTTACTAATGTAACACCTTTACGAATATAGTCTTTAATGTAAATCACAATACCACCACTCGAGCGCTTCGCTCTACGGTGTTGTAATCGTCTGAATGAGTGAATAGGCTTACTATAGCCTTTTAGGTCTAAGGTAGAGTCTTTATTTGTCCAAGTTTCAGTAAGACATATAATATCGTGACAGTTGAAAAAGAAAAGATGAAAACTTACTATCAGAGCATTTAAACGCTGTTAGTCCTTCCACATTCCATGTGACAATTTTAATGACACCCTCACTAACGTCCTATTCTTTATACACTTGCTTGTTTATATACAGTTTGTCAATCCTGAGATACGCCTCCTTACCCTCGGATCTTGCCTTTTTCATGATGGGTACTAGCCTTCGTCGGGCCTCCATAACTTCCTGTGGATATTGCTCGGATATTCCGAAAGGGGTACCTTTTAGTTCCCTTGACTCCCTGCGAACCCTCTCCTTGTCCGGGTAGTATGCGAATTTCGCAACAATTGGCCGCACTTTATTTGGCTGGTATCGGCCTATCCGATGTGCCCTGTGCAACTTGATTTCGGTTTGGGCGTTTTGCACGTGAAGCTTTGTTTCGATGAATTCCAAGATTTTTTGTCGCACTGTTCTTCTTGCTCCTCAGGTATCTTGAAAAACAACAATTTGTCCCGCATACTCCTGCACTTGAGGTCCGTTATTTCAGCCTGTAATTTATGTTCGTGCTGGATCACTGAATCCTCGCGACTTTGCAAGTTACTCGTTGATTTTAGAGTTGAGTCGAATTCACTCTGTTTTTTTTGTTATGTTTTCTATCATGTTCCCACTGAAATCACACGATTTTTCTAACTCTTTCATTCGGGTTTCAAAGCTATTCATTCGTTGCTCTATTTTGTCTATTCTCAAAACTATGCCCGACACTGTTTGATGAATTTGGTCAAGTTGTGAAAGTTTTTTGTCAACAGAATTTAACCTTTCCAAAATTGATGATAAAATGTCCGAGCTTGGTGGCGGCGATGGCGTTGCCGGGGGTATAAACCCCTGTCCATAAAAATTGGGCGTGTTCATCATGTACGGAAATGGTATCTGCGTTAGTTGTGGACTGCCATAGTACTGACCTGCCTGGCTCGCCTGTGTTTGTCCGCTTATATTAGTCACGGGTGAAGCTTGAGCATTTTGCGCCATTTTTTTCCCTTTGTTTCGCTTGTTCGTGCTTTGTGTTGAGCTTGCTTGACCGTTATCCGGCGAATCTTTGGAGGGTTTGCGTTTTCTGGTCATAGATAATCATAGGTATCATCCAAATGTTCACTTAAAAACACTTTTCATTCATCCTCACTTGTTTTATTCCATAAACTTTCAATATTTTCGATGTAATTTTACTCCTTCAAAATTTTAGCCCGCCATGTTCACGTATCGGGCGTGGATACGCACGTATATAAACATGTATTCATATTACCTCGCTTTAGGTTTTCTATTTGACACTCTGCATTTAACCGTTCGTTTCAAATACTTCTATCCTTGGTACAAACATATATCTATTCTAAAATATTCCCCTGGGAGGATCGAATGCATTTGAGTACATTTGAATTTGGGTTTCTGTTCTTTCGTATCCAAAAGTGTGCCTTGTTTGAATCGTAACAGATATTTCGATTCACATGTTCACTAAAGAAGCTTTAATCACTTAAAACGACTAAATAAAAAACTAGACATTAAGCAAATTACTTAAATCCTTTAAATGATGATATTTGAAACACAAGCGATTTATCATCGGTGAATTAATTTACCAGTAAGCCGCGTAGTCCTAACGACCGAAGAGTAGACTTGCAAACGGAAATTTACTTCCGGTGACCTCATTTACATATTTTTGTCGGCAAATGGTGAATTCAAATTTCGCATTGGAATTCACGGAAAATAAAGCATTTGGAGAGGATTGATGAGTCGGTTGGTGATAGGATCAGGTATGCTGTATACGTCCAAACCCCGATCTTCCAGCCAACCCGCGTGGCAACGCAGAAGATTTACTAAAAGCGCCGCGACAGTGGACGGCGAATATGACCCAGATTTGGCTCTGGCGATACAAGAAAGTTTGAAACAAGCAGAAGTCGATGCGTTAAAACTCAAAGAAAAGCAAAGTGATAGTGTTTCAAGTATTCAAAATGAGTGCATAAGAGAAAATAACAATACGGACTTTAAAAGCATGAATTTGACCAAAGAAATGTGTAACGATTCGAATCACTTAAAAGACTTGGTTTGTGCGCATATGGATTTAATTCAACAACAACAAGATGTCATCAATGAAAAGGACAAAACTATTAAAAGTTTAAGGGCAGAAAATAATGCGGTGAGTATGTCTTAAGTTAATCACTGTTTCCGAATGACGAATATAAATAGATTTAAACTAATGACGAATATAAACAATCAAAAAATTGACCAATGAAATTGATTGGTACAATTTTGCAGTCACGTGACAGTCATGTGATCATAACAGTCAACGAAAATCGATTTTTGGAAGCGTCTTTGTTCGTGTCAAAACCAGTTAGTAATTTTTGACTTAATATGTGTTTAAACAATAAACACTATTAAACAAAATAAGAATGTTGAGTTTACTGGATGAGTTGTACATTAAGAAGAGCAAAAACGGATTTAAGAAATGCATATGTAAAACGAAACTCCTTAAGAAATTGACCAGACAGCTAGAGGTATGGTGTCACCTATAGTCAGTTTTATATATTAATTCATTGATGTATCCTCGGTGCTCAGATTGTTATCAATGTGCTTTTTTGTCCTTAATTTATTTGTTAACAAACAATAGGTAAAAATAAATTAAAATTTGTTCGTATAAATCTCAATGATCAGTTAATTCCACAAAAACAATGATAGGATTCACCAACACAGACATACAGCCCTTATTATTTTTTTACAGGTGTCAGGAATTATGTTTACCTTGAAAATGATGCAAATTAGTTTACCAACCTAGTTATAAAATAGTGATGGTCTGCAGCAAAAAGATTTTAAGTGAAAAACAATTATTGTAAACATTTTGACTTCTGAATTCAAAAAATATTTATTCTTTTTTCCAATTCAGCACTTTACCATTTACCCACTTCATTTATGTTACAGTATGTAATGCAATCGATGTGCATTTTTAAAAAAGTTATAACAACTGAAAAAAAGTTTTTTTGAACGCATGATCCATGAACCATTTGCATGTTAGCCCCATTTATTAATTTGGAAATAACATGCTTAACAAAGAAAACAACTTTAAAATTTAGCTTATTTCATTTTGGGGTTCAAGTATGTCTGTGTAAGTACATTAGTTATGAAATTACAATTTATTGATGAACATATTATTTTTATACCCCCGGATCGAAAGATTGGGGGCATGTTGTTTTTGGCCTGTCTGTCTGTCATTTATTGTGTGTGTCCCAAAACTTTAACCTTGGTTAAAGTTTTGCGATAACTTCTGCAATATTGAAGATAGCAACTTGATATTTGGCATCCATGTGTATCTCATGGAGCTGCACATTTTGAGTGGTGAAAGGTCAAGGTCATTTTTCAAGGTAAAAGGTCAAATATGTGGCTTCAAAGCGGGGCAATAGGGGGCATTGTCACTGATTGTGTTTCTGACAAACACATCTCTTGTTTTATGCTGCACTAATACATTTTCCACCAGATATTCCAGTGACAGTCTCACGTATTTGGGGAAAATACACGTACTACACGATGTAGCACATAACAAAGTAATTTTTGGGGGTAAATTTCACATGGTGAAACTAAGAGGGGATGTAAATATCCAGAGGATATTTCCTTTTAATTAATTAAAATAATCGTTATGATAAGACTACAGCTATAGATAAAAAAGCTTTGGCCTGTGCTTGTTTATGAATCATGTTGTGATTACAGTACTTGGTTATATCAGTGACCGATATGAGAAGATTTGCCATTTTTAATATCTATCTCTGTATACTGCCAACCGCTCTTTCGAGTATTATAGGCAGGGAAAAGGTGCACGTCAGGAACATTAGTGAGTGTGAAAGGTAAAAAGGACCCAGCAAAGGATATTGTTGGGTAGTGAGACTAAAAGCTTGAAATATCCAGGAGAATGGAGAGAAGTCAAGTGGTTAAAAGAGTTTAGTGAAGGTGAAAAAAAAAGTGAGGGTTAAAAACATCATTTAACAGACTAGTACCGCACATTTACCACTGCCCTCTTGAACTTTTCAAGATCGGATAGGGTAGCGATATCAGCTGAGAGCTTGTCCCATAGTGTGATGCTGTGTGGGAAAAAGGAGTAATAGTGGTAGAGTGATCCTGTCTGTATCTTTTGTAGATACAGTGGGTGCATGTGTCTAGTGAAGCGGATTGGTGCTTTTATATATTGTGGGAGAGGTATGGCAACAAGGTTGTGAAAGATTTTGTAGAACATGATGAGTTTGCTGTCATTTCTACGATCTGCGAGCGATCTCCAGCCTAGATCTTGTACCATGGCCGAGACACTGGAAAAGGGAGAGTAATCTCGCTGCACCCAGCGTGCATCCCGGTTCTGCACTCTTTCCACTTTATTGATGGCAGTTTTGGTCCATGGGCTCCAGACAGTGGAAGCGTATTCAACTTGTGGTCGGACCAGAGACTTGTATGCAAGTTCTCGTACCTTTTTATTATGTGTTGTGATGTTCCTTTTAATGAAGCCTAGTGATTTGTTTGCATTGTTGGTGATTCTGTCAATGTGTGTATTATAGCTGTGGTCAGAAGAGAGATCGAGTCCAAGATATTTAGCATCAGAGACCGACTCAAGAGCTTGGCCATGGAGAAAGTAACTGTGTTCAATGACGCTGTGGTTCCTTGTGATGTGTAGGACCTGGCATTTGGATGGGTTAAATCCCATGTCCCACTCTTGTTCCCATTCCTGGAGCTTGTCTAGGTCTTGTTGCAGAGATGCACAATCTGAGAGAGAGTTTACAGTGAGGTAAATAGCCGTATCTTCTGCAAAAAGGCGAACGTTGGATTTAGTGACGGAAGAAAGGAGTTTGTTTATATATATAAGAAAGAGAAGTGGTCCAAGGACAGAGCCTTGGAGGACACCAGAGGTTACTGGGACTTCTGTGGAGCACTCACCATCAAATACAACTGTCTGACTTCTGCCAAAGAGGAAGGAACGGGTCCAGCCTAGAACCTGAGAGGAGACGCCATATTCTTGGAGGAGATAGAGGAGTTTCAGATGGTTTACCTTGTCAAAGGCCTTACTGAAGTCAAGAAGGATGAGATCAGTTTGGCGGCCTGTTGCTAGGTTGTTGACAAGCTGGTCCGTTAACTCAATCAATTGTGTCTCACAGGAGCGTCGGTCTCGAAAGCCATGCTGAAGTTCATACAGAATGTTGTGGGTGTTGAAGTGTTTAGAAAGATGAGAAGCAACTACATGTTCCAGGATTTTACAAAGGATACAGGTCAGAGAAATAGGACAATAGTTAGCTGGGTCACTGGTGTCTCCTTTCTTATAGACAGGGCATACATTTGCCTTGGCCCATTCACGTGGGATCTCAACAGTTGACAGGGATTTATGAAAAAGAATGTTGATAAAGTCAGAAAGTTCATGTCGCAGTTCCTTTAGTACCACTGGTCTAATCTGGTCTGGGCCATTCCGCTTTGTCTACCTTGATATATACGATAATCAGTTTGATTAAAAAAAATGTTTAAGCTATTTGTGACCTCAAACCAGAGTTTGACAATGAATTCCCTTTTTATTAACATTTTTACAAAATTTACAGTCTTGACAATTTTTTTTATGCCCCGGGATCAAAAGATCGGGGGGTACTGGTATATTGTTTTTGGCCTGTCTGTCATTGTATGTGTCTGTGTGTGTCCCAAAACTTTAACCTTGGCCATAACTTTTGCAATATTGATGATAGCAACTTGATATTTGGCATGCATGTGTATCTCATGGAGCTGCACATTTTGAGTGGTGAAAGGTCAAGGTCATCCTTCAAGGTCAAACAAAATAATTAAAGTGGCGCATTAGGGGCCATTGTGTTTCTGACAAACACATCTCTTGATTATAAAGTAATTAATTTCATGGGATATTTTCTCCAACGAAGACTAGGCCTTAAAAATTTAGTTTCCATTTAGCTACAATGCCGACTTCAGCGGATGGAACGGCGTCTGGCGTTACTGAAACAAAAAGAAGAGATGTCTGGCTCTCCTCACATTGTAACCTCTCCCCCGCCAAAGCCAGGTACCATGAGCTACACAGAACCAATATTCAGTCCACCTGAGAAGACGCCGCATAAAAAGTATTGCATTTTGAATATTTTCAACATCTGTGCATTTATATTATTATTGTATATGGATTTTTACAAAGGTAGTAATCAAATTCAAATAATATTTAATTAAAGTCTTATCTTAATAAGGTCTTTTTTTTAAATTAACTTGTGCACTTTTTTATTTGCCGAATTTGGAAAAGAATCATTACCACTCCACTTAAAAATTAGAACGAAAAATCCTGAAACTGGGAAATTATGAATCTTGAAATCTTCAAAAGGGAAAGAATTGCTTTGAACTGTATTGCACAAACATATTAAATATTGTTCACGTGCCTTAAGGGACTATTTTAGTTTAAGCACTCTTTAAATTGGGATTGACTCTCTTTATGGGAGACCTGTTAATGTTAGGTTTTAATGAAGGAAAAGTTGTAGCCAAATAGAATTTTCTTTAGCCAAATAAGTAAACGTTTGACACCGGCACAGTATGGAAATAATCAACACTTTTAGTTTTCTTATAGCCATTCTTTGACACAGGCAGGCATCCAATTATTAAAAAAGAAAAAAACAAAACTGCATTTGAATGGAATGAAAAATTTAAACAGAATGGTCTGATTGATCAAACAAACTGTTTTACTTAACCGGAATTAATCAAGTTACATGTGTAGATGCTTGTGGTTACACACAAATAATTACTATTATTATTCTATTGCCAATCAAGCAATTTTTAAGAACCTCATAGGAAAGTTTGTACTTTTTCCTTGCTTGTAAAGACTTAGTACATTGTAACTGAAAGTCTGTACTTCACGCTAAGATGTTAACATTCTTTCTGATCTCTATCAGTTTCTGTGGCTGAACTCTTTATCTATGTATAACTTGTGTTGTGACTGTTTTTTTCTTCAGAAAAGTGGAAGTGCTATTGTCTCGTCGTCAAAGCCAGGAAGCCACAAAACCAAGTCCACTGAAGAATGTGTCCAATTTGTCAAGTGATAGTAGTCAACAAAAACACAAAGACTCGCATAGAAAGCGAAAACTTAGTTCTGTACAGTCAACGTCTGAAGGCGAAAACAACACTTTAGAAACTAACAAATTATACTTTGTATCCAACTGTGACCCTTTAACAGAAGAAGTAGAAGTGGATTGTGGTGAGGATCTGCTGTCTGGTGCTCAGTCTCAAAAAGAAGGTAATGTACACAGGAAAAACTTTGTAAGTATGGGCTGATATCCTTAGAAAAATATTTACTTAGCTTGTACTGAAGTGAACATTTCAGATCACATGGTTTATGCATACAAATAAGATGCAGCATTTATACTTTGACCAGCAATAGTTTTAGGCTTTTATAAGATTGGTCATAAAGACTGGGTATGATTTGCAGGGCTTTTATTGATGGGTCTTATTAATTATTTTATGACCTATGATTAGCAAGAAAGAAATGAAGATCTGTTAAGGTCTAATAGGATTCCATTAATATGTTCTTAATTAAGACCACAATTTTAATATTCCTTTTGAATTGTGGAAAACAGGCTTAAACTTACAAATATGGATATAATTCATTATTGATTATGCAGAACTATGTTCTTATAGTTTATCTTTTCTTCAATGTCCATATTCAAGTTGTTTCTCATTTATTACAAACAATCAGATTTCTTGATTTTCAGTAAGAAAGCGTGTTCCTAATTCTTCAGGTTATTGGACATTTCAAATCATGACACACATTTAGTTATGTATTCAAATTGTAATAAATCATGTTGTTGTTTTTCAGTGGAAGTGCCAACCTTTAGAATTAAGACTTACAGCAACCTGTATGTGATAGAGGGAACAGAGGTGAGTTGGAATCCAATGAAGGTGTACATTCTGTCATAGCAAACCTGGCTTTTCCATGATTTGATCTAAAAAAATGGCAAAAAGTCAGTGCTTCCATTAATATATTTAAGCTACACATCTTGAAATGAAATAATTGTTAATCAATACACTTCAAAATTGTCATTAAATCTGTAGCCTAGTTAGCAAGGTATTTTTTTTATATCAAAAGTAGGATTTCTATACCTATACATCCATTTAACAAACGCGATTATTTTTAAGTTTTAAAGCGCAAAAGACGGATTTCTACCTTGTATTCACCAGATATATTCTAATTGGCATAGATAAAATGAAATCTTTAGCCTAGTTAGCAAGTAATTTATTATTTTTCAAACGATAGTTTTTAAAACTGAAAGTAGGATTTCTAGATGTATACGTCATTTTGACAAACGCGATTATTTTCAAGTTTTAAGCGCAAAAAAGACAGATTTCTACCTTGTTACCACCAGAAATATTCTAATTGGCATAGATAAAATTAAATCTTTAGCCTAGTTAGCAATAATTTATTATTTTTCAAACGGTACTGCTTTTAAAACCAAAAGTAGGATTTCTATAGGTTTATGTCCATTTCGACAATTGCGATAATTTTTAAGTTTTAAATTGAAAAGAGACGGATTTCTTCCTTGTAACCACCAGATATATTCTTATTGGCAAAGATAAAATAAATTTCCTTTTTATACTTAAATTTACAAATTTAAGAATAACATAAGAGCTTTATAACCTGTTACCTATGTGTTGCACAAATATTATACAGTCATATATTTGTCTGTGCAATTTTGACAGGATCATGAAGATGAGACTTTTGTCAGGCGGCATCAGAAGCCAGAAATAGAGGAAAAAAGGCGGAAGAGGTGAGCAGGGGGGCCTCCAACAATACATGATACATGTTGGATATTAGTATACAAGCCAGAAATACTGTCTGTTACAACACATGTAAAAAAAAGCCAAACTGAAACATACAAATCTAATTAAATTGTCTTGTTAATGAGGTCCTATAAAAAAAAAATCAACATAACACAATTATAATTTATTTTATACCCTATTTTAACCCGGTCCTGGCTACAGAATTGTGAATGATACCCCTCCATACGTTTTTGTTTACTGGCATAGCCCTTGATGAATTGGCAGGTTGGTATTGACTGTTAAATATGTCCGGCTAATATAATTTTGTACCTATTTCCTTGTGCAGGTGGGATAATCAGCGCACGCGGGAAGAGATGATGTATGAGAGACTTCGCGAGAAACAGGAGCCGAAACACAAGCGTCTCAAGCCGGAGGATCCCATAGAGTCTTTCTTCCCAGTCCTCGATGACAGTATGTACTTTTAAGATTTATTTTCAGTGCTAAATGAATAAATTCATCCTAAAACAAGGGTGACAGTTAACCCTGATTCGGCTGTAAACATTGCTATTGTCATTGCTTACTGTTGTTTTCTTTGTGTTGGATTTCGTGTACCATATACATCAGAGCTCCAGATAAGGTTTTGTGAAATTCTTAACGCTACTACCAGATTTTCAAAAATAATTCTTAACTCTGAAATGTTATTCTTAACGTTACTACTAAGTTTTGGAAAATAATTCTTTACTTTTCTAAATGTCAGACATAAAAATAAATAATGATGGTATTTTCATGCAAAAAATCAAAATAAACATATTAGCAACTTTATATATACGAGTTCAACAGTGTCTATTCAGTATTATACAATTTTATTTTTCAAATATGCCCAAACTGTGCTAAGATTGCATGCCTTCGATGAATTTTTACATATTTAACAATTAAAACGGGTCCTTCACGGGAATTGTCCCTTCAACTCGTTCAATGTTGGGTTTTTTTAAGTTTGGAGCCGTCATGTCGCGTTTTTTTTAAGCTTTTCCGACTGTGTCGGCAAGTGAACATACAACATTGTATAAGATTTTTTTACCAGGTTTTCAGAAGGAAAAAACTGGTTATTAGATTGGCGAATGCGGGCGGGCTGGCTGGCGGGCGGGCGGAACAAGCTTGTCTGGGCCATAACTATGTCGTTCATTGTCATATTTTAAAATCATTTGGCACATTTGTTCACCATCATTGGACGGTGTGTCGCGCGAAATAATTACGTCAATATCTCCAAGGTCAAGGTCACACTTTTGAGTTCAAAGGTCAAAATTGGCAATAAATGAGCTTGTCTGGGCCATAACTATGTCATTCATTGTGAGATTTAACAATTATTTGGCACATTTGTTCACCATCATGGGACGGTGTGTCGCACGAGATAAACACGTCAATATCTCCAATGTCAAGGTCACCACAACTTAAAATAGATTTATTTTGAAACAAACTTACAAAGGGGGTTAATTTTGTTTGTTCATTTCAAAAGTTCAGTTTGACTTGTCTCCCTTAATCAGATTTTTTTTCACAATGAAAACCTGGTTTTGTGACAATTTTGTCCCTTGTTCTATAATGTCTTTCTTAACATTCAACTTCGGCTCACTTTGCGTACAATATGTTAAAATCATGTTTTTACACGCTTTGCAGTTTTTTAGGACGCTCTCTGGGCGCCGCCATTGTATTTCTGATGTACAGACTGTACACGCCGCTTTTATTGGAAAAAAATGCGCTTTGTTACACAAACCCGACAACCATTCTATATTAGCACCGAAAAGGTCTTTAATACGCGAAAAGAACTCAATAAAAATCTAAACTAACCGATGTAAAAATAATATTCGTTACTTGATTTTGTAATTCTTAACAGTACGACAAGATTTTAAAATAAATACGTAATGGACTTGAAAATAATTCGTAATTACGAAAATACGACCCTTACATGTATCTGGAGCTCTGTACATTTACTCTTGGCTTTAAATTTTTACGAACAAAATGTGATATTTATATGATGAGTATTTTTG
This sequence comes from Dreissena polymorpha, assembly GCF_020536995.1. Classification (NCBI taxonomy): domain Eukaryota; kingdom Metazoa; phylum Mollusca; class Bivalvia; order Myida; family Dreissenidae; genus Dreissena; species Dreissena polymorpha. Next base: position 45,043,598 of record NC_068361.1, on the reverse strand, counting down.
AATTAAATTATGACAGAATCTTTCAATATTTAATCCAAATAAAGACAAAGGATGGGGAAAGGGGAATTCCCCATAAATGATATGAAGTCACAAATGGCACTTGCTAGAGATACAGCTTACGGCAAGCAGTAGTCCCAGTTGGTTTTCAAAGGATTAAAAATATTCATTTCCAAAATGAAAGCTTTTGTTATTTCTTTAAAGTTAAAATTTAAAGAAAGTACAAGCATAACTGCATAAGAGTATGATTATTTATTCAATTATGCCATGTATGTGCACACATGTAAGTGATTGAGTTTTGTAAACATAATTTGCGTTTTTGTTTCATCTCTTTTAATGATGCTAAATAAGGGCTGCTTAAATCATATGCAGTCTTTTGTTCAAGGCTGGTTAGTGTACTGAAATGAAAATGTCACTTGATGTATCTTGTTTCCATCACACATATTGCTAAACAGATATATAACATTTCCTTTTTGCTCTTTCAGTCATGCATATTGCTAAACAGATATATAACATTTCCTTTTTGCTCTTTCAGTCATGCATATTGCTAAACAGATATATAAAATTTCCTTTTTGCTCTTTCAGTCATGCATATTGCTAAACAGATATATAACATTTCCTTTTTGCTCTTTCAGTCATGCATATTGCTAAACAGATATATAACATTTCCTTTTTGCTCTTTCAGTCATGCATATTGCTTAGCAGATATATAACATTTCCTTTTTGCTCTTTCAGTCATGCATATTGCTAAACAGATATATAACATTTCCTTTTTGCTCTTTCAGTCATGCATATTGCTTAGCAGATATATAGCATTTCCTTTTTGCTCTTTCAGTCATGCATATTGCTAAACAGATATATAACATTTCCTTTTTGCTCTTTCAGTCATGCATATTGCTTAGCAGATATATAACATTTCCTTTTTGCTCTTTCCATCACACATATTGCTAAACAGATATATAACATTTCCTTTTTGCTCTTTCAGTCATGCATATTGCTAAACAGATATATAACATTTCCTTTTTGCTCTTTCAGTCATGCATATTGCTTAGCAGATATATAACATTTCCTTTTTGCTCTTTCAGTCATGCATATTGCTAAACAGATATATAACATTTCCTTTTTGCTCTTTCAGTCATGCATATTGCTAAACAGATATATAACATTTCCTTTTTGCTCTTTCAGTCATGCATATTGCTAAACAGATATATAACATTTCCTTTTTGCTCTTTCAGTCATGCATATTGCTTAGCAGATATATAACATTTCCTTTTTGCTCTTTCAGTCATGCATATTGCTAAACAGATATATAAATTTCCTTTTTGCTCTTTCAGTCATGCATATTGCTTAGCAGATATATAACATTTCCTTTTTGCTCTTTCAGTCATGCATATTGCTAAACAGATATATAACATTTCCTTTTTGCTCTTTCAGTCATGCATATTGCTTAGCAGATATATAACATTTCCTTTTTGCTCTTTCAGTCATGCATATTGCTAAACAGATATATAACATTTCCTTTTTGCTCTTTCAGTCATGCATATTGCTTAGCAGATATATAACATTTCCTTTTTGCTCTTTCAGTCATGCATATTGCTAAACAGATATATAACATTTCCTTTTTGCTCTTTCAGTCATGCATATTGCTAAGCAGATATATAACATTTCCTTTTTGCTCTTTCCATCACACATATTGCTAAACAGATATATAAATTTCCTTTTTGCTCTTTCAGTCATGCATATTGCTAAACAGATATATTACATTTCCTTTTTGCTCTTTCAGTCATGCATATTGCTAAACAGATATATAACATTTCCTTTTTGCTCTTTCAGTCATGCATATTGCTAAACAGATATATAACATTTCCTTTTTGCTCTTTCAGTCATGCATATTGCTTAGCAGATATATAACATTTCCTTTTTGGTCTTTCAGTCATGCATATTGCTAAACAGATATATAACATTTCCTTTTTGCTCTTTCAGTCATGCATATTGCTAAACAGATATATAACATTTCCTTTTTGCTCTTTCAGTCATGCATATTGCTTAGCAGATATATAACATTTCCTTTTTGCTCTTTCAGTCATGCATATTGCTAAACAGATATATAACATTTCCTTTTTGCTCTTTCAGTCATGCATATTGCTAAACAGATATATAAAATTTCCTTTTTGCTCTTTCAGTCATGCATATTGCTAAACAGATATATAACATTTCCTTTTTGCTCTGTCAGTCATGCATATTGCTAAACAGATATATAACATTTCCTTTTTGCTCTTTCAGTCATGCATATTGCTTAGCAGATATATAACATTTCCTTTTTGCTCTTTCAGTCATGCATATTGCTAAACAGATATATAACATTTCCTTTTTGCTCTTTCAGTCATGCATATTGCTAAACAGATATATAACATTTCCTTTTTGCTCTTTCAGTCATGCATATTGCTAAACAGATATATAACATTTCCTTTTTGCTCTTTCAGTCATGCATATTGCTAAACAGATATATAACATTTCCTTTTTTCTCTTTCAGTCATGCATATTGCTAAACAGATATATAACATTTCCTTTTTGCTCTTTCAGTCATGCATATTGCTAAACAGATATATAACATTTCCTTTTTGCTCTTTCAGTCATGCATATTGCTAAACAGATATATAACATTTCCTTTTTGCTCTTTCAGTCATGCATATTGCTAAACAGATATATAACATTTCCTTTTTGCTCTTTCAGTCATGCATATTGCTAAACAGATATATAACATTTCCTTTTCGCTCTTTCAGTCATGCATATTGCTAACAGATATATAACATTTCCTTTTTGCTCTTTCAGTCATGCATATTGCTAAACAGATATATAACATTTCCTTTTTGCTCTTTCAGTCATGCATATTGCTAAGCAGATATATAACATTTCCTTTTTGCTCTTTCAGTCATGCATAATTGCTAAACAGATATATAACATTTCCTTTTTGCTCTTTCAGTCATGCATATTGCTTAGCAGATATATAAGATTTTCTGTTTACTATTTCAGTCATGCATATTGCTAAACAGATACATAACATTCACATGATTGATTGTTTTCTATTTCAGTCACATACACAATTGTCTGATTGCTATTTCAGTCACACACATCGAGGTGGTAGATATGATCCCAGTCACTGCCTTCGGACAGCCCATACCCTTTCCCAAACAAGAGTGAGTGAAACATTTCAAACAATTCTAATAACATTTTGTTAGCATATTAATATAACCATTATCATTTTATCCATTTTAAAATAAGCTAATTGTCTTATTGTGACATCTAAGCTTCTTTTGTACTAGTATTAGATGTTGAAGCCACCCTATTGGCTGTTAATATTAAAAAGGGAGGCAGATTGAAGGAAGAAAAGTAGTAAAAAGCATATTGTTTCTAGAGCTGCAACGATTCACCAACAGCTCGATTCGATTCGATTTCGATTTCAGACACTCCGATACCGATTTTTTCGATTCGATTCATCTTCAAACCTATTTTTATCATATTTTCACTCTTATGCCTCAAAATTAACATTTCTGTTCAAATGTGATTTCAATAAAACACATAAAAAATAATAGCAAATTAGGACTCAATTTTAATATAAAAACTTCTGACTAGAAGATTGTGTTGATTACACAATAATATAAAAAATAAATAAATAATCATAAGGACGTATCTGGAATCAGTTGAATGGTAGTACTATCACTATTACATCTTTACCCAAAACCGCTATAAGCATGTCAACCACTGTGCCATGACAGCATCACCTGTTACCTGTAGGACAAATCACATTCTCTAATAAACTTAACAAAACTCCAACAGAAATAGAACTACTTTTCTGGCTGGCGACTTGAGTAGTTGCACTTGTGCGACCTCTTTGTCTTGCTAAATCAACGTTATGTTTGCGTTTGACATATTGCATTAAATTAGATTAGTGTGGACTTAGTGTACGCCACATCCATGAAGCACAGTTTACACTTTGCTTTATTGGTAGGGCTACCATCCCGAAACCCAAAATACTGCCACACTTTTGATTTTAGCTTCTTAGGCGCATCTGATAATTTCAATTTGTCGGCAACAACTTGTTCAGCCATTTTGACGCTTTTTCCGAAAGTAGACCGTAACGGGCTTATTGATTGGATGACTAAAGTAATAAGCAACCAATCGCGCGCGTCGTAATTACAGGTAAATATAAAACCTACACCTTCCTGTATCAATAGTCAGAATACAGCGCGCTTTACGTATCTATGTATATATATGTATATATGTTAAAGAATCGAATCGAATTTGGTAGGTTTGGTATCGTAATCGAATCGAAGCATTTCGAATCGATTTTCGATGAATCGGATCGAATCGTTGCAGCTCTAATTGTTTCCATATTTAGCGTGATGGCTCTATATAGGACAGTTCTCCTTGTACATGTAAAGCAATTTCTTAAGTACTTGTTCTTACCATACATTTCTGTTGGCTTTACTCGTTACAACCTTTTAGCATGGCTTTTTCAAATGAAAAACAAGCTACTCTACTCGACCCCAGTGTTGATGTCCTACTATTTAAGGCACCGTTTTAGTAAAAAGAAGCAGTTTATCAATGTGGGTGTTCGTTGCAGTCCATAATTAAACTTGAGATACTTAAACACAAGGTCAGTTTTTAGCTTCATGGTCTTGAGAATGTGTGTACTATAGACCCATGTGTGCTGACTGGGGATGTATGTTGCAGGTCTTTCAATCTGCCCTGGACCCCTAAACCTCCAGCTACGACCCGACAGCGTCGCTAAATGGACCAGACCCTTCCTTCTGTTGGCCAGACTGCTGCGGGAATGAATTCTGAAGTCTGTGTACATTCTTCTGTTGTCAATTATTTATTAGTTTCTTATTGTTACTTTTTCAGCTTCTTGTTCATTACATTTTTACTTAAATGACTTAAATCAGATATCTTTTTCAACTGCTAAGTGGACATCACTTTTGCCTACTTTAGGACCACGTGACCTTTTACACCTTTATAATATGTTCTATTATAAGAGAAACACACGAAAAATTTATTTATTATTAAAGTTAATGATAAAAGCTATTTCTCAGTAAAAATCAAACTTCTGTATGCCCAATAATTGTAATTCCTTTTGTATCCATGCAGATAAGGTTATCCAACTTTGAAATATTTTAATTCTCATATAAATATTTGCAGGTCCATAGTTTCAGCCTGTGGTTTCTTTACGATAATTGGTTTCTTAAACAAATATGAAAATGTGTACATGGTAATGTTTAGTAGTTGGGGTTTGTTAATGCCAGTGCTGTATTGCTTCATTTTAGTCCAAGTTTTATTGAAACCTGGACAATGTGAGTAATGTCCTTCATTTGCTGGCAAATATCGCCTTATACTTAAGTTACATTGTGTATTATTGTTGTTGATCTCTGTTTTATTGGCCAATTAAGTAAACAGTTACTGTTTGCATCAGTGTGTACAAGATGTTCAACATTGTAATGTAATGTCCATTTTCTGTTTACATTAAAGGTTTTGTGATGCTATTGATATATGTTAGGTGTATCTAAATCAATTGACTTTTATCATCATTATATTTAGAACAAACATTGTCTTTCTCTTTGATGATATTCACTGGCAGAGTTACCAGAGTATCATCGTTTCGGCAGCAAACGGCTTAGGGCTACTGTCGGTGGAGAGTTAACATCCGGTTGTATGTGGTGTTCAGTAGCTACATTTTACCGCCAAAACTTATGTTGTAATTTGATGCTTTGTTACTGTAAAAAATGTAAAATAGTTTTAATAAATGCTCAATTGTTCCAGTGCGTGTGTGTTCATACTTATCAGCCCCTTTAAAACGGATGACAGTGTCTTGTTGACAGATTTTCCCTTTTGGGGAATTTTTTAATCAAATTATTTAAATTTATTAATGTTGACATTGGGACCAAAGTGCTCTAGTATAAACAAGAATCGAATTTAAAGGGACCTTTTCACAGATTTTGGCATATATTGAAGTATGCGATTTATTGCTTTATATTTATAAATGTAAACATTGCACCAAAAAAGCTCCAGTAAAAACAGGAATAAAATTAAAGAAAAAAACTCAACTGGACTCGAACCAATGACCTCTGTGGTAAAAGTCCAACGTTCAGACCCCTCGGCCATCCGTGCTTATGCAATGAGTGATTATTTAATAGTGTAAATAAGCAATCCTCGTAGTGTCTCAAAATATAACGACAACGTTTCACGTTCCAACGCTTTATAATTTTCAGATTGTTAAATCGTCAAAAGATGCATATAATGGATATTTTAGAGCATTATAAATGTTCAGTATAACGGTTTCCTCACAAAGCTTAACTACAACGACAATTTGCGAATCTGAAACAATTTGTTTTAATTTTGTCAATTTACTAAAACGTGAAAAGGTCCCTTTTAGATAAGAAATAATGACAACAAAAACATAAACATCACCTGTACTCGAATACTTGACCTTTGGCTTTTACAAAATGTTATACTACTTGACATAGCAATTCACGTTTTGTTGCAAAATAAAGAAAAAACTCAAAACGATTTAATAATTTCGCGTTTGCAATGCATTATACTTTAGTTGATTTCTAATGATGGTTACTAATACACGATATCAATTTTCAGTGTGTGTCTACGTTATAAGTGTAAATTCGCTCCCTGATGCCCAGGTATCTGTGACAAAGAGGTGGACAATTCTCATTGCGACAATCCGTAAACAATTCCATTTTATAGGACTTAACTACATGGTTTAGCCTTTTGTGCAGTTCATCAATATATGTTTAAAATTGGGAAATGCAAACAGCGGAATTAAAAGAGCTCCTGTAGTTACAAAAAAAAGTTTAAAAAACAAAGTTTTCTTCAGCCAGTCTCGAACCAGTAACCTTTGGATTAAAAGGTTATCGCCTTCACAACTCTACTGTCCGAATAGCTTCAACGTGAATTGTATACGTTACATAAGGAATCCATGTTGCCGCAAAATATAACGAGAACAACATAAATACATAGAGGATATTTGTTGGATTCGGTGGATTATCGATTTTAATTCACGAGTGATTATAGAAAATAATATTTTCACGAGTGGCGCAGCCACGAGTGAAAATATATATTTGATATGATCACGAGTGAATTAAAATCGATAATGCACCGAAACCAACAAATTTTCTTTTTATTTTATGCTTTTTCACAGTTTATATACATTGTTAAAGAGTTAAACTAAAGAATTACGTTGGGGAAAATGACGTCATTTCGTAAAAAAAATGACGTCATTTCGTAAAAAAAATTACGTCATTTAACATAAACAGTGAAAATTATCGATAATTTTCATTGTTTGAAACAGTGAAATTATCAGTATTAATTCACTGATATTTCTCTATAAACCACCGGAAAGCATAAAATAAACTCAATTATTCAATCGATTCGCGCGAGTAACACTTTAAGTTTCGTAATTTTGAACGAATATTTCTTATTAACGATATTTTTTTAAGAGCGAGTCTATGACAGTATTGTTATTTCGATCCCTGATGTCAAGCGTGTTTATTTTTTGACTGTGTAACAAAGCGTGAGAAAATCGCTATATTGACAATCTGCGAAGAATTCCCTGTAAGGCCCCGTTCAGGCGTGTCAACATCCATGGGAAGTGCATTAAAGCCCCTTACAATTGCGTTATTAGTTCATTAAAGCTCATATCAAGCCCGTAAGGTCTATTTGGAAGTGCATTAAATTGAAAGTAAAAAGTACGGGAAAAGTCAACTTTTTATTAACGAGCAACTTAGTAGATTTCCCCTGAAGAAGCACGCATCCTTGCATATTTAGAAACTTATCAATTAATAAATCGTTATTTCATTGTTTTCAAGTTCAATGCGTAATTTAGTATTTTGGTCCGTGTCCACGAAGGCTTAGGCTTGAATTTCCTGGCCACTCCATGCCATATGGTAATTTATTCCTGAGAATATATTCATCTTTACTCTTTTCACTCAGCTGTTGTACACAAAGTTTACTGCATTACTTGGAACGTTTTCTGTACTGCGACCCATCGGGCTGCTTGTACACCGAGACAATACATGGAATTCAATGTGAATCAAAAAGAGAGCGAGTAAATTAGGGCTTAAAGTTAAGTTGTTGTTGTTGTTTTTAAAACTAGGGCTAAACTGGACTTTCTTCTATACTAAAACGTCCAAACAATGTATGTACATGAGTGCATACAATCTAGGTTAATTTTGGTTGACATAAGCAAATCAGTACGCGCTGCCGAAGGTTTCCCAGCCATATTGTCTCAAACGGTATAAGCATTGCGTGCTTTTGTCGAACAACTCGTTAAACAGATGCGTTCGAACACGACGCAGTAGCTGGAATCGGAATAAGAATTCCGTTGCTAGAAGATCACCAAGTTTGTTTCCGATGGTTTGTATATTTTCTTGTACTTTGCATATCATCATGAAAACATCTTTGTACCACGCTAGACCCCAGATGCTAGATCAATTTGTCACCTTTAAAGATACTTCCTTCATAACAAATTGCAGTTAGAAAGGCTACCGGGTATATGTTGTCCACGAGCGTGCACGACAGTAGAATGGTTAAAATATTCTACTTCATTTCTAGTACATGTTCATGATGCTATTGCACTAAATCTTTAGTTTATGCAGAGCGCTTCAGTTGCAACGCGCTCGCATGTACAAGAACATACTCAAAATCACCCGTGTTATTTCTTAAAAGTTTACACAGTATTTGTAAAAAAATAATGCAAGACATGTACATTTCCAGAAAGGAAATTCATTTCTGCGTTGAATAAGACCGAGATCGTGAAAATCGCTGCAAAATTGATGAAGAAATGGCTGTTCAAAGCGATGCATCATGTTTTCGGGTGATTTCGAGTTAAATACCTTGTTATATATATATTTGATAGTGATTTTTTTTCCAGAAAAGTTGATTTTTCGTTATAATATGATTATTTATCATTCAAAATGATGTTTTCACTAATTAATATTATAGCCACACGCTAATCACCTGTGGGTTGAATGTATATACGTACCGTAATCGCGAGCCAAACAGTTCCTTTGTGTGCATGGTATGATACAATTAAGCAAATATGATCGAAAACCTGGATTACCAAAATAATGTTTAGGATTGGCATTAAGCTAGCTCGGTAAGGTAAGTGGAATATATTTTTTGTGTCGACTCTGAACCTTTCCGCCTGCTATATTCGGTCATCATTGCTAACTTAACGTCTCAGTTTGTTAACAATATTGCACGGAAGTTTTTGCCCTTGCCCAGGGACCTATACAAACAAACATATGCCCATTTCTTGCTGTAATTGAACATTTAAATGTGTGTGCGTGTACAAACCGCTGTGCCAACCGGACATCACCTATTTCCTTTATTTATTATGGACTATCTAATGTGTGCATTCATTGTTTCATTCGTTGTTTTGTTATTATTACACGTGTAAAATTATTCTCGCCGCACATTGGCCCTCACGGGAACCTGGCACGTTTTGATTGGCTCTTGGAATCTCTACGTGTACTGAAAATAGTCCACAATAAGTGTTTACATTGAGGAAATGTGTATCTTAACCATGAACAATATATAAAATGTATATATTTACAAGAATTTTGAGCTTTGTTGATCGAATTTAACTTTCGAAATTTTTTAATTTATTCAAAAACTTTGGCACTATATTTTAGTGTTTTAGTATCCGGTGTATATGTTGTACGGTCACAGGTTGTGCTTGACGGCCAGTAAAATGAAACTTCAATATCGTAATTTCTATGTATTTTCGTTGTTTTTGTTGTTGACAACAGGAATAACATTTGCTGATGATGCAGAAGAATCGCCTGAAGGTATGCATTTACTTAATATTTATCAAATGGTAGTTACTGCAGTGTGTTAATTATGGCTGCTATCCGAACAACTATACAAATTGAATTTGAACAGGAATATCTGTTTTCATATAATTGTAACGAAAGTTTGGTTTTCTACTCACAACCGGAGAATGCAAAAGTAGTGTTTACCTGTAATAGTAATGTGGCTAAATATTGAGAATTTAGAGTAAAGTCTAAATCTTAGAATGTTGTTTTCATTTAGTTATTGTGTTTCTTTTACTAATTTCAGAGAATATTGTTCATGGAGAGGAGAGACCTGGTGAGGGCAGTGCAGTGAGAGAGGAGGGAGGGGTCCTGGTCCTCACTGATGACAACTTTGACAAAGTGGTTGACAAACATGACCATGTGCTCGTGGAGTTCTATGCTCCTTGGTATGTAGCTTAGTTTGCTTGGGAAGAAGTTTGATAAGTTTGATTTCAAATCAGCAAAACAGGCAATCAGATTTAATATCAAGCGCACATTGTAGTGTTCATGTTTTGTTCTACTTAATTACATGGTTGCAATCACTTTGCAGTATTTACTATAAAAATGCTGTAAGAAAACTAAAACTGTTGATGAAATCAAGTCTAAGTCACTTTTAAACCAGACAAGACCCCTGAAATGTTGAAACTTTTATTGACCAGTTTTAACCTTGGCCACATTTACAATATTATGACCTGGTGATAATGTTATGTTCAAGCAGTGCCCCAGATAATTATTTGGGGAATAGGGTTTTCACCCATTGATTTTGAAAAATAGGGTGATTTCATTCTTGAAATAGGGTGAAATTAGATATTAAAATGCATACCGTAAAATCATTGCCGCTTTCTTCTGTTGAAGCTAGACACTAGTTTTGATTCAATAAAACTGTAAACTAGTATCATTAACTTTAATAAACTGATGTTTCATAACATCTTTAATCCTTAAAACTGTCCATAATAAAAACTTTTAACTTAAAAAAAAAAAGATAACACAAATAATTCGGCACTTATTGGCGTTTGCTTTCTTGGTTCGAAAACGTTTGCGATCGACTGATATTTTGGTGCAACAATTGCGGACATCTTTCAACCTCTCTTAGACTTTTTTATTTTGCATCGTAATAGAAGCTGAAAATTCAGACGCTTTACAAAGACATGCACAATGACGACAGATTAAGTAAGATTTAAAACGCATGTATGTCGTCGTAAATAATTTGGTCAGACGCTTTATTTAACAATGAAATCTAGTCCACAAGTAGCAATATCAACATAATGTTCAATTAACGACCAGTAAATTAAAAAGACCCAAAGTCGCATTTTGAAGATATCACAACGCAAATTTTCCCAATTTAAGGACTAATGTGCTATTTTTTCCCCATTATATCTTTACTTTTTCTTTTTGAGCCAAAAAAAAGCTGGATTCATCAGTCCAGGTATTTACTTATAAGGGATACAGTGGCCAGCTACACACCTGCATATATATTACACACACTGTCAGGGCAAAAACACCAACTTTGGGGAAAGGGCCACAGCCTCTTTTTCGGGGGAAAGAAAGATAAAATTTTCTGGCTTTGGGGAATGAAACATACTGAGGTAGATTGTAAATTTAGAGAAAAATGCATGATTTAAAAGAAATTTCTGTAGGGGAAAGGGTCATTTTGGTTAAGGGGAAGAAAAAGAGGCCGCTTGCGAAGAAGGTTTTTTGGCCCTGACTGTACAGTTAACATAATTTGAATCCTTATAGATAACTGATCTATGGGCACTATTTCACATTTTCTGACGTCCTTACAGGTGTGGCCACTGTAAGAGCCTCGCTCCGGAATACGAGAAAGCAGCTGAACGTCTGAAGGAGGCCACACCACCTGTGCCACTTTGTAAAGTGGATGCCACAGTCAACGAGGAGGTAGCAAAGAGGTGGGTATAAATTTGCTATCAAATACTGCAATGTGGCTACTCTATAGGTGTACAAATACTTCAATGTGGTAACTCAATAGGCATACAAAACTGCAATTTAGGCACTCAATAGGCTTACATATACTGCCTTGCCGAAACGCAATACGCATACAAATACTAAAATGTGGGTACTCAATAGGTGTAAAAATGCTGCAATGTGGATACTCCATAGGTGTACAAATACTTCAATGTGGTTACTCAATTATCTGACAAAAGGCTTACAAGAACAGCAATTTGGGCACTCAGTAGGTGTACAAATAATGTAGTGTGGATACTCTATACTATAGGTGTACAAATACTGCAATGTTTGTACTCAATAGGTGTACAAATGCTGCAATGTTGGTACTCAACAGGTGTACAAATACTGCAATGTTGGTACTCAACAGGTGTACAAATGCTGAAATGTTGGTACTCAACAGGTGTTCAAATGCTGCAATGTTGGTACTCAACAGGTGTACAAATGCTGAAATGTTGGTACTCAACAGGTGTTCAAATGCTGCAATGTTGGTACTCAACAGGTGTACAAAAAATGCTGAAATGTGGCTACTCAATAGGTGTGCAAATACTGAAGTGTTAAAAACTAAATTGTTGGGAAAGTAATGCTGTTATTTCTAATAATGTCCTCCTGCTACCTTCCTTAGCTAGGTGGATGCTGTAATAATGGTACAGTTATTTCCAACCAAACTTCATTCTATTTCCTAAATACAAACTAAATGTGTATTGCATAATGTTAACACAATAGTATACATTTTTGCGTAAATGTCTTTCTCAAATTTGTTATTTTTATCAGCTAGATTTTTTGTTTCAAAGGAATATCAATGGGATGAGCATTTATTAATTTTAACAACCAATAATTAAATCTGACCTTACTTTTTGATAAATATGATTCAGTTATAAAAATGTAATTATCAAGTGGGGCATAACTTTATGTCACCTGTTCTTCACTATGTTTATTTGTACTTCAGGTTTGAGGTGACTGGCTACCCGACCCTGAAGTTCAAGAAGGATGGAGCATGGACAGAGTATGATGGACCCAGGGAGGCTGATGGTAGGCATACAGGAGTTTACCTGGCAATTTTAGAAAAGGGGTCTGGTCCAATAAATGATGTTTTAATGGACACAATTTTATCACCTTGGACTTGGACTAAATATTTGTTGGTATTTACTCTTTTATTTTAGAACAATCCTGAGCATAACACTTTCATAAGCATAATATTGACTTTTGAATATTGAAGGCATGTTGTCATAATCACGAATAATATGTAGCTTTGTTGCAACATCAACTTCTCCGTGTATTGTGTTTTAATTAAGAAGGAAATCGGTATTGATCCTGATTGGTCAATATTGTATTGTTGGTTTGATCATGTTAGATCATGTCACTTTTTTTAAGTCTCGTATCCAGTATTCTACAGTTTGGAAGGGCCAAACTGCGCCACTTGTAACACAACACGGGGCCATCGTATTTTAGAGTTACTACTTTAAATCTGGACCATTGAACGCATGATTTGAACATAAAGTATAAAGTCAAGGAAGTTTAAAGGAAAGGTCTTTGTTCTTAAATGGAAAATAAAAATATTAAAATTAAGAAAAAATACTTTTGGGTTGTGATTTAAAAGGGTGCTTTTTTTTAAGCATAAAAAACCTGGCCTAGGAGCTCTTTGCTGTATTTCTTAAAGATCTTTATTTAATGCTATTTGTTGTATGTACTTGTAGTTACAGAAATTGATCATATTTTTACATTTATGAGAGATTCTTTTTGTATACCTTGATATGCTCAAATGTGTTAATATTAATGTGTGGGGTATTTTTCTCACCAGGTATTGTTAAGTGGGTGTCTGAAAAGACAGACCCGAACTACAAGCCACCTCCTGAGGCTGTCGTCACGGTAACCAAGGACAACTTTGAAGAGTTCATCAACAGCCAGGAGCTGGTTTTGGTGGAGTTTTACGCTCCCTGGTAGGTGGAGGAATACCTAGCACACATGCTATCAGTGTTCCTGATTGGTTTTAATGATAACATTATTATTATAATACAAGAAAATATTTGAAGTTGCAATAAATTGAATACATTTTCACTGTGAAGCTAGTTTTATTAATTAAAGAAAGAATGTTTACAAATATGACATAGACTACATTGAAACTATGCAACAGGGATATGACTGCTTGCGCTTTAGTTCCCTTTTGAAAAATTAGCACCCTGTATATACAAATCTTAGCTGAAGCACTGTGCAATCACATACTCTGCAATCACATATTGTTTTTTATTAAAAAAAATATTTGAATTCCAATAAATAATTAGAATATCAAAACTTTTGTTATATAGTTCTACTAATTATTTGTTTTTCTATTACTTAACTTGATTGTCATTGTGTAAAATACCAGTTGACCAAATAGTTCACAGTAAATGGTAACCTTAAACAGTAACACGAAATAAATTTATTGAGATCTTTGGTATGTAAATTTGGTATGAAATAGGAGTTTTTTTAGTAGTTAATTTACATAAGATAATATAATATGCTTTGAACCAGGTACATGTTTTGCGTTAACCTTTAAAGCTTGGAAGCATAGTGAAAATTGCTGTATGCAACCAGCGTAAAAACCATGCCAGCCAGTGTGTAACTCGCAGTCTGTTCAAGTTTTCTGCTGTTTGCTGCTCATCAATACCTCAGGGTTGGAAATGAAGCTTTTAAAACTTGAAATCTAGCAAGAAAGGTCTTAAATTTAATTAGATTTTCTAAGTCAAAGTGCATATCTGAGTGCTAAAGGGTTAAGATAACAGAACAAAACTGTTCATTTTTACTTAAGCACGTTAAGCTCATCATCATTAACATACATGTACAGCATGCGTTTGAAGTTAATACAAAACACACATCATGTTGAAGAAAGATCAATTTACATGAACAAGACATAAACATGTTTTTGTGAGAATGTTAAATGGATGAGGTTAATACAGAGTGACCACATTATGGAAGAATATAATTAATTCAAACTACATCTATAAGAATTGTTTGTATATATTTAACCCATTTATGCCTAGGGTCTACAAAAAAGGTCTTTGCAATCAGCGTAGACCCAGATGAGACGCCTCACAATGCAGCATCTCATCTGGGTCTGCGCTGTTTGCTTAAAGGAATTTATGTAAGAAATATTCTAAATAAAGAAATAAATATACTAGACATCCCTAATTTTGGAAATAAATTGATCCAATTTAAAAGAATGGGAGAGTCCACTCGGCATAAATGGGTTAATACTTGAACCGCTCTGTCCAGGTGTGGCCACTGCAAGAGTCTGGCCCCTGAGTATGAGAAGGCTGCCCAGTCGCTGAAGTACCATGACCCGCCCATCCCCCTGGGCAAGGTCGATGCTACCGTGGAGACGGAGCTGGCACAGAGGTTTGACGTGTCCGGGTACCCAACACTGAAGATGTTCCGCAGGGGCAAGCCCCAGGAGTACAAGGGGGGCCGGGACCAGTTCGGTAAGGGCTCTGGGGCTGAGTCTAGCATGGTTGACCAGGGCCTTTTCTCATTATTCCGCCCCTGACTTTGTGACAAAATGAGTTTCAAACTTTTACAAAATTGTGAAAAATTAGTCGCACATTTTAAAATTGTGAAAAATTGAGAAACACATTTCTGAAAGTTGATTTTCTTAAAATTGCAAGAAACTGCCATTTCTTAAGAAGGAAAAATAGCCCTGTTGACAACATGTTTACTCTAAAGTAACAAGTTGTTTCAGTGAAAAAGTGAAAATAATATATAATTTGGCTGTTTGAAACATTGAAATACCAATTTGTATCTTTAATATTTCCCAATCAACCACAGAAAAGCATTTAGTACATTATACATTCTAAATGATAAAAAATGTACTTTTGTTATGTTATAAATCTCACAAGTATCATGAATTCAAACAATCTAAACAAGAAACTGTTGGAGACGGGTGATGCTCCCCAAAGGTTTTTTTTGTCACAATATTGCACTATATATTCAGATAAAAGGAAACGTCTTGAGGGCACAGTAGTTGGGGGGACAAGAATATTTTTATATAAAATTTCAAAGGGCCATTACTCTGTGAAAAATCATCTGACCAGAACCCACTGATAATATGCACATCTCCTCTTGGTAGTGAAGCTTCCTATAAAGTTTCATTGAATTCCAGTCATTAGTTGCTGAAAATAGCCTGGACAAGAATTGCACTATATGTATAGTTAATGGAAATTTCAATTGGCCATAACTCTGTGAAAAATCATCCGACCAGAACCCGCTGATAATGTGCACATCTCCTCTAGGTAGTGAAGCTTCCCATAAAGTTTCATTTAATTCCGGTCATAAGTTGATGAGAAATAGCCCGGACAAGAATTGCACTATATGTACAGTTAATGGAAAATTTCAAAGGGCCATAACTCTGTGAAAAATCATCCGACCAGAACCCGCTGATAAAATGCACATCTCCTCTTGGTAGTGAAGCTTCCCATAAAGTTTCATTGAATTCCGGTCATTAGTTGCTGAGAAATAGCCTAGACAAGAATTGCACTATATGTACAGTTAATGGAAATTTCAATTGGCCATAACTCTGTGAAAAATCATCTGACCAGAACCCGCTGATAATGTGCACATCTCCTCTAGGTAGTGAAGCTTCCCATAAAGTTTCATTTAATTCCGGTCATTAGTTGCTGAGAAATAGCCCGGACAAGAATTGCACTATATGTACAGTTAGTGGAAAATTTCAAAGAGCCATAACTCTGTGAAAAATCATCCGACCAGAACCCACTGATAATATGCACATCTCCTCTTGGTAGTGAAGCTTCCCATAAAGTTTCATTGAATTCCGGTCATTAGTTGCTGAGAAATAGCCCGGACAAGAATTGCACTATATGTACAGTTAATGGAAAATTTCAAAGGGCCATAACTCTGTGAAAAATCATCCGACCAAAACCCGCTGATAAAATGCACATCTCCTCTTGGTAGTGAAGCTTTCCATAAAGTTTCATTGAATTCCGGTCATTAGTTGCTTAGAAATAGCCCGGACAAGAATTGCACTATATGTACAGTTAATGGAAAATTTCAAAGGGCAATAACTCTGTGAAAAATCATCCCACCAGAACCCGCTAATAAAATGCACATCTCCTCTTGGTAGTGAAGCTTTCCATATAGTTTCATGAATTCCGGTCATTAGTTGCTGAGAAATAGCCCGGACAAAAATTGTGCACGGACGGACACACAAACGGACGGACAGACGAAGCGGCGACTGGAAGAAACAAAGGTCCACAATTTATTCATATAAAAAAACAACCTGGGCTTTTAAAAAAGAGAGCAAGAAAATGCAAATCTTTGACTACATGCCCTATTCTCCCATCCCCAGCCATCATTGACTACATGTCCTATTCACCCATCCCCAGGTATCGTTGACTACATGTCCTATTTCCCCATCCCCAGGTATAGTTGACTACATGTCCTATTCCCCATCCCAGGTATCGTTGACTACATGTCCTATTTCCCCATCCCCAGGTATAGTTGACTACATGTCCTATTCCCCATCCCCAGGTATCGTTGACTACATGTCCTATTCCCCCATACCCAGGTATAGTTGACTACATGTCCTATTCCCAATCCCCAGGTATAGTTGACTACATGTCCTATTCCCCCATCCCCAGGTATAGTTGACTACATGTCCTATTCCCCATCCCCAGGTATAGTTGACTACATGTCCTATTCCCCATCCCAAGGTATAGTTGACTATAGGGCTGTCACGATACGCCGTGAGCGTACCGCGGTATATCGTGGTACGGCAACACTGTATCGCGGTACGTACCGCGATATTTTACAGAATATGTATCTGTGAAGAAAACAGCAGAATAACAAGTTTTACAAACTTTATAAAACTCAATAATCAGAAAAAACTGGTATCATAGTATGACTAGAAACTGTAAAAGAAACTGTAATAAACTTGATAGAAGTAGTCATTGTTATTGTTCGCGTCTTTTTCTAAAATGTCCGCCATGTTGTTAACAATAGCTGTGACTACGATCTGTGCAAATCGAACGCTTCAAGGGCATGTTCAAAATGCGGAGTCAGCGGGCCCAGTATTGAAAATCCGTAGCGTTCTGACTCTTCCTCGACTTATTCAGAATCTTAAGATAACATGATTCGGAAGTGCCATGCTTTGAACGATCGTATACTAAAGAAAGAAAATAAGAAATCGAATAAACATCTTTTGGATAATTATGAACTTATTTGCAAATGAAATCTGTCCCTAATTCCAAAAAAGGTACGGACCCATACATCGCCGAATTTTAAACGTGAAAGTTAAACATCTACAAGTGGAAGCGCTTGCTTGACCTGGATATTAACGGATTATTTATTTAGCCCTTTTGAATCGCTTCTACATTTTTCAAAACGATATCTATATCAAAATAATTATGTAATGTATTTATATCTGTGCTAAAAAAACCGGTGCGGCAACGCCGTACCGCGGTGCGATTTTTTTCACGACATGCACCGCGATATACCGGTATACCGGTGAATCGTGACAGCCCTAGTTGACTACATGTCCTATTACCCCATCCCCAGGTATAGTTGACTACATGTCCTATTCCCCATCCCCAGGTATAGTTGACTACATGTCCTATTCCCCCATCCCCAGGTATAGTTGACTACATGTCCTATTCCCCATCCCCAGGTATAGTTGACTACATGTCTTATTCCCCCATCCCCAGGTATTGTTGACTACATGTCCTATTACCCCATCCCCAGGTATAGTTGACTACATGTCCTATTTCCCCATCCCCAGGTATTGTTGACTACATGTCCTATTCCCCCATCCCCAGGTATAGTTGACTACATGTCCTATTCCCCATCTCCAGGTATAGTTGACAACATGTCCTATTCCCCCATCCCCAGGTATCTTTGACTACATGTCCTATTCCCCCATCCCCAGGTATAGTTGACTACATGTCCTATTCTCCCATCCCCAGGTATTGTTGACTACATGCCCTATTCTCCCATCCCCAGGTATTGTTGACTACATGCCCTATTCTCCCATCCCCAGGTATCATTGACTACATGTCCTATTTCCCCATCCCCAGGTATCGTTGACTACATGTCCTATTCCCCCATCCCCAGGTAAAGTTGACTACATGCCCTATTCCCCCATCCCCAGGTATCGTTGACTACATGTCCTATTCCCCCATCCCCAGGTATCGTTGACTACATGTCCTATTTCCCAATCTCCAGGTATCGTTGATTACATGTCCTATTCCCCCATCCCCAGGTATAGTTGACTACATGTCCTATTCTCCCATCCCCAGGTATCATTGACTACATGTCCTATTCTCCCATTCCCAGGTATTGTTGACTACATGTCCTATTTTCCCATCCCCAGGTATCGTTGACTACATATCCTATTCTCCCATCCCCAGGTATCGTCGACTACATGTCCTATTCACCCATCCCCAGGTATAGTTGACTACATGTCCTTTTCTCCCATCCCCAGGTATAGTTGACTACATGCCCTATTCTCCCATCCCCAGGTATCATTGACTACATGTCCTATTTCCCCATCCCCAGGTATCGTTGACTACATGTCCTATTCCCCCATCCCCAGGTAAAGTTGACTACATGCCCTATTCCCCCATCCCCAGGTATCGTTGACTACATGTCCTATTCCCCCATCCCCAGGTATCGTTGACTACATGTCCTATTTCCCAATCTCCAGGTATCGTTGATTACATGTCCTATTCCCCCATCCCCAGGTATAGTTGACTACATGTCCTATTCTCCCATCCCCAGGTATCATTGACTACATGTCCTATTCTCCCATCCCCAGGTATTGTTGACTACATGTCCTATTTTCCCATCCCCAGGTATCGTTGACTACATATCCTATTCTCCCATCCCCAGGTATCGTCGACTACATGTCCTATTCACCCATCCCCAGGTATAGTTGACTACATGTCCTATTCTCCCATCCCCAGGTATAGTTGACTACATGTCCTATTCCCCCATCCCCAGGTATCGTTGACTACATGTCCTATTCCCCCATCCCCAGGTAAAGTTGACTACATGCCCTATTCCCCCATCCCCAGGTATCGTTGACTACATGTCCTATTCCCCCATCCCCAGGTATCGTTGACTACATGTCCTATTTCCCCATCTCCAGGTATCATTGATTACATGTCCTATTCCCCCATCCCCAGGTATAGTTGACTACATGTCCTATTCCCCCATCCCCAGGTATAGTTGACTACAATTCCTATTCCCCATCCCCAGGTATCGTTGACTACATGTCCTATTTCCCCATCTCCAGGTATCGTTGATTACATGTCCTATTCCCCCATCCCCAGGTATAGTTGACTACATGTCCTATTCCCCCATCCCCAGGTATAGTTGACTACATGTCCTATTCCCCCATCCCCAGGTATCGTTGACTACATGCCCTATTCCCCCATCCCAGGTATCATTGACTACATGTCCTTATTCCCCCATCCCCAGATATTGTTGACTACAGGTCCTATTCCCCCATCCCCAGATATAATTGACTACATGCCCTATTCCCTCATCCCCAAGTATCTTTGACTACATGCCCTATTCCCCCATCCCAGGTATAGTTGACTACATGCACAAGCAGTCTGGAGAGGCAGCCAAGCTCTTGTCCACCCTGGAGGCAGTCAAGAAGCTACAGGACACAGAGCAACCCACTGTTGTAGGCTTCTTTGACAACCTTGAGGACGCCAAACTCAGGCTATACATGGATGTCGGTATGGATCTGTGTCACGTGTGCTTAGATTATATTAAGTCACATGCTTGGAAAACTGGGGCTTCATGCATTTTAGTCAAGTGTTGTCCCAGATTATACTGTATGGGTCACACTTTCCGTATTAATTGTATTTTATGTTTAAAGGGAAGTCCATTCTTAAGGAAATACAGTGTAGGCTGAAAGTGTCGTACCTGCAAAGGCTAATCTGAGAAAACTTTTTGTGTGTATGCATTAAATCCTGTTTTTCTAGACAGAGGCTCTTATTGATGTGTGTATCCACATGACTGAGGCTTATTGATGTGTGTATCCACATGACAGAGGCTCTTATTGATGTGTGTAATTACATGACAGAGGCTCTTATTGATGTGTTTATCCACATGACAGAGGCTCTTATTGATGTGTGTATCCACATGACTGAGGCTATTATTGATGTGTGTAAATAACATGACAGAGGCTATTATTGATGTGTGTATCCACATGACAGAGGCTCTTATTGATGTGTGTATCCACATGACAAAGACTTATTGATGTGTGTATCCACATGACAGAGGCTCTTATTGATGTGTGTAATTACATGACAGAGGCTCTTATTGATGTATTTATCCACATGACAGAGGCTCTTATTGATGTGTGTATCCACATGACAAAGACTTATTGATGTGTGTATCCACATGACAGAGGCTATTATTGATGTGTGTATCCACATGACAAAGACTTATTGATGTGTGTATCCACATGACAGAGGCTATTATTGATGTGTGTATCCACATGACAAAGACTTATTGATGTGTGTATCCACATGACAGAGGCTCTTATTGATGTATATATCCACATGACAGAGGCTCTTATTGATGTATGTATCCACATGACAGAGGCTCTTATTGTTGTGTGTATCCACATGACAGAGGCTCTTGTTGATTTGTGTATCCACATGACAGATGCTCTTATTGTTGTGTGTATCCACATGACAGAGGCTCTTATTGATGTGTGTATCCACATGACAGATGCTCTTATTGATGTGTATATCCACATGACAGGGGCTCTTATTGATGTGTGTATCCACATGACAGAGGCTCTTATTGATGTGTGTATCCACATGACAGAGGCTCTTATTGATGTGTGTATCCAAATGACAGAGGCTCTTATTGATGTTTGTATCCACATGACAGAGGATCTTATTGATCTGTGTATCCACATGACAGAGGCTTTTATTGATGTGTGTATCCACATGACAGAGGATCTTATTGATGTGTGTATCCACATGACAGAGGCTATTATTGATGTGTGTATCCACATGACAGAGGCTCTTATTGATGTGTGTATCCACATGACAGAGGCTCTTATTGATGTGTGTATCCACATGACAGAGGCTCTTTTTGATGTGTGTATCCACATGACAGAGACTCTTATTGATGTGTGTATCCACATGACAGAGGCTCTAATTGATGTGTGTATCCACATGTCAGAGGCTCTTATTGATGTGTGTATCCACATGACAGAGGCTCTTATTGATGTGTGTATCCACATGACAGAGGCTCTTATTGATGCATGTATCCACATGACAGAGGCTCTTATTGATGTGTGTATCCACATGACAGAGGCTATTATTGATGTGTGTATCCACATGACAGAGGCTCTTATTGATGTGTGTATCCACATGACAGAGGCTATTATTGATGTGTGTATCCACATGAAAAATTGAATGAAAGTAATCCTTTAAGTGACATGTTGTGTAAAATATCCACATAAAAGGTGTCCTCACAGTTAAGCCTGTGCTGTCCAAACAGGCTTATTATTGACGACACTTTTTGCCTAAACTGAATTTAGGACTTCTTGTTAACAAAAATTCCATAAAAACAGAAAGCGTCAACCAGGATTAGCCTGTGTGCATAGGCTAAAGACTATATGCACATGCATTTAGCTCTGTTTTCCCAGAGCAAGGCTCATATATGAGTTGTCTCAGAAAACTGGTCATCATGCATGTGTCTGAAGTGTCGTCCCAGATTAGCCTGTATATTTTTGTAAATATTTTATAAATATCATCCACGTGTGATGTACGGCTTAACATGTTTGTATTTGTGTCTTTTTCTGAGAAAATTTGGCTTAATGCATGTTTGTAAAGTTTCGTCCCAGATTAGCCTGTGCAGTCCGCACAGGCTAATCAGGGACGATACTTTCTGCTTTTATGACATTTTTTGTTTAAATGTAGTCTCTTCTTATCAAAAATCCGATTAAGGCGGAAAGTGTCGTCCCTTATTAGCCTGTGCGGACTGCACAGGCTAATCTGGGACGACACTTTACACACATGCATTATGCCCAGTTTTCTCAGAACGCAACTCATATGTATGTTTATATTGAATGAACAGATTTCAGACTTTGGATTATAGGAATCTCCCGCTTGGAAAAGTTAGCCATTGCTGGGCCTGCCTGATTCATATTATGTTAACATTATTTGTCTGATTTCAGTCTAATGTAATCATTCTAGGTTTTAAATGCTTTAGTGTAGCATCAAGTACAGGTAGAGTTTGAAGTTGAGTAATGTAAACCAGATATATCTTAAAATCAATGGACGCTTTTATGTCCTTGATGTGTCAATCTTGTAAATTTAAAGTTTTTACATTTTTGTTAATGTGATTATACACAATTCAAAAGTCTCTATGAGGGTATCAGCATATTGAACTTAACTCTGTATCTGCACGTATTTTATAAGTCTTTAGGGTAGGAGCTGAAAATGGAGGGAAAAATATTATATGAAAAATGGGGATATCATTCAAGTGATGTAATTAATAAGGGGAATGAAATTTCTATGGGTAAGTTTCCTTTTTAGGGAACATCTGCATGAATCATAAGATATTTTCTCAGGGAATGTAGTTTATTTTTGTCTACAGCTTTAGAATAAAACATGCGCTTATCATTATGTCAAGGCATTTCTTCTTTTTAGCCAATGAGAAGCGAGATGACCTCACGTTTGGCTACACTCTGTTGTCTGAGGCACGTGATTTGTACCGTGTCAATCCAGGCAGTGTTGTAATGTTTACTCCAGAGAAGTTCCACACAAAGTTTGAACCAAAGTACCATGTCTTGAAAACGGTAAGTAAGTAAGTTTAGTTAAATGTTGGATTTTGTTCAAGAGTTATTGAATAGAGAACTCTTACTTCAGATTTCATATTTGGCTACTGTTTTGGGCTTTTGTGTCCCATTTTATGTCTTGAATGCATGTCAAAAATCTGGTTAAATGATGGCAACTGTTATCCAAACAATGTTTGATACATGAAAGTTGATCCAAACAATGTCTGATACATGAAAGTTGATCCAAACAATGTCTGATACATGAAAGTTGATCCAAACAATGTCTGATACATGAAAGTTGATCCAAACAATGTCTGATACATGAAAGTTGATCCAAACAATGTCTGATACATGAAAGTTGATCCAAACAATGTCTGATACATGAAAGTTGATCCAAACAATGTCTGATACATGAAAGTTGCCTGTACCTCATCAATAATGTGACTTCACTCGATATATATTATTAACATTTGGAAGTTAATTTGCCTACAAATTGAATAATTGTTAAAAAATGTTATTGGTGTACATGATTTGTAGATAATCAACTACAATTGAACATTCTCAGAAGTGTTTAGCTTCTTTAAAACATTAAAATGTACATTAACAATTACAAAAGACCTATAAAAGGTAGGGTTTTTTTAAATAAAAATTACAGCAAAAAATCAACAACTGATAGTTTTAAACACTGGCACCTTTAAGAAAAATGTTCTATTTATAGTACACTATAAATATATACACGGTATACAACTTTCAAAATACCTGTGCAACAACATGGTCTAAGCAATAGCAAAAAAATTGCTTAACCCTTTCCCACTTTGAAGCTAAGAGAAAATGGCTATGTGCAAACAGCATAAAACCAGAACAGCCTGCGAGTCACTCGCAGTCTGTTCAGGTTTTGTGCTGTTTGCTGCTCATCAGTATCTAAGGGTTGGAAATAAAGCCTTTGAAACTTGGATCTAGTAAGAAAGGTCTTTACTCAAATGTAACTTTTCAAAGGGACTACAAATGTGTCAAAATACGTATCTAAGTGGTAAAGGGTTAAAAAAAGAATGATTACACCAAATAAACTGTGTATATTTATAGAGTATTTTCTTAGAGGTCCCTGTGGTTCTAATGGTTCTAAATGTTGCAGGCTGACAGTGACCAGGCGGCCATGTTGAAGTTCATCACAGAACACCAGACCCCCCTGGTAGGCCAGTACTCAACGCAGACGGACAAGTTCTACGCCGAGTTTAGCAAGACCTTTCTGTGTATCGCCTTTTTCACGGTTGACTGGAGCTTCGATCACAGAGATGGTATGACACTACAACACCCAGTATGATGGGCGTGGCTTACTTTTGCTCAACTGGCTCAATTAACCCCCATGTTATTAAGTGGGTTAAAATGATCCCCCCCCCCTGTAATAGAGTAAAGTGGGGTAAAATGTTACCCCCTGTTAAAGAGTTAAGTGGGGTAAACATATCCCCACTGTTATATCGTGGGGTCAAATTATCCCCTTGTTATAGAGTTAAGTGGGGTAAACTTATTTCCCCCCTGTTATAAGGTGGGGTAAATTATCCCCCTTGTTAAAGCTTAAAGTTGGCTTAAATAATCCCCCTTGTAATAGAGTAAATTGAGGTAAATTGATCACTGCTGTTTAAGAGTAAATTGGGTTAAAATATATCTACTCCTGTTTTTGAGTAAGGTGGGGTAAAGTTATTCCCCTTGTTATAGAGTTAAGTGGGGTAAAATTATCCCCATTGTAATGTGAGGTCAAATCATCCCCCGTTTGAAAGTAAAGTGGGATAATATGAAATTACGTTGTTGATAGTATGGACATTTGCCTGTCTGTCTGCCAGCACGACACAAACTTGTCCAAAGGTTCACTTTTCACAGTACAACATTTAAACTTGCAGGCCATATTTCATATGATATAAAGCTGTTCAATGTGTGATTTTCATCATCCTTTGTTTAAAATTACTGAAGTTATAATCGTTGTTTTAACTTAGGGTCTCGAGATTATTGATCTTAAGTATAAGAATATAATTTTCTGTGAAACAACATGTTCCATGGGTGTGTGTTTAATTTATATTAGTCATCTGCAAAATTATGCCCCTGTGGTAAATCATGGCCATATTCTGATTGTCACGAGCAAACTTCACTTAATACAGGAAAAACAAAACTGTATGCCATGACACTTTGTGACTATCAGGTGACCAGTTTTTCACCACAAAACAATAATACGTAACAGTTTTATTTGGAAAATTATGGCGTGTAAAAAAATCATGGAGTCTTGATATTTGGATCTTTTTAAATTTAAAAATCATGGAATCTTGAAAAATAGTTGTGAAAAGTATCCATGAATGTACATGCTAGCACATTAAAAGTATTCAAATTCATTTAAAATGTTATATCCAAAACAATAGAGATTCTTATTTTTACATAATTGTATTTTGGCAAGTAGACATAGTCTTCTAACTCACAACATGAAACATGAACATAAAAGTACCGGTGTGCATAAAAAAAGAATTTATTCGAAATTTTCTGAGTTAGCATTGATTTTCTATAAGGGTCATTTGCAGTTGATTAATTGATGCATAGAAAGAATCTTCAAAGCACTAGAAACCAAATTAGATAGTCAAACAACAAACATATTTTCCAGAATTTTGTAAGAGATGCAGCTTTTGGACAATTTTAGAGCTGCAAGGCAGGTAACAAAACATTCTACCAGACTTTTGACTGATGGGTTTATTTTGAGAAAAACATTCGCTAATAGAGATGGTTAAACAAACTGGGCAGATTGAGTTGATTTTGGACAAGTATTTTACTGTTTGGTACAATTAGAAATGGGTTAGTTCCCTGCAAATGAGTCTCTGTGATAATGGGATTTAAAGCATGTACGTAAAGTGTGGTCTAAGATGAACATGTTCAGTCCGCACAGGCTAATCAGGAACAACACTTTATGCTTACAATGGATTTTCACTGAGAAGAGACTTAGTTTAAAAGAAAATCTCTTAAAAGCAGAAAGTGTTGTACCCGATAAGCACAGGCTAATCATGGACAACACTTTATGCATAAAACCCATGTACCCCAGAGCAAGCCTCAAACAATTGTGACAACTGACCATCTTGAGTCTGTGTTACAGCCACTCAGCTGTGGCGTCACAAGGTGGCGGCAGTTGCCAAGGACAACCGCGACGTGAAGTTTGCCATTGCTAACGAGGAGGACTACATGACCGGGCTCATGAAGGAGATGGGGCTTGCGGACTCGGGCGAGGAGTTCAACATTGGGTGCTTCAAGGACTTCAGGAAGTACAGGTAGGGGGCGCTTCGGGCCAAAGTGCTAACACTTATGCTTTGAAGCAAAGGACTTTGGTGCAATTGATTGAAATTGAAATACGCTAATTGGAAATTCGCTTCAAACACTCTTTTATGCTCAGTCTGTCCAACTGATCCGTCACAGCATGGGACTAGTTAATTGGCATGCAATACAAAGGGCCAGTTACTATCAGCTCATAACAATGGACTAGGTGATTGGTGTGTGATAAACAGGGCCACCTCCTGCAAGTGACTTTGTCTCTATAATGTGATTTATTGCAGACAGGTATTATAAACACATTGGAAAATGAGCGTTGCAAGTTCCTAACAAATAAAAATAATTTTTGCCAAAATCTGAAATTCACAAATTTACGTGTCGACAAAATAGTCCACAAAATAGTCATTTTTTTTTTAAACCACGAAATTTCATGCCCTGAAATATTCAAGTGATTTTACTGTATGTGTTGATATTTCCAGGATGGAGCCCATGGACGAGTTTGATGCAGACGAGATCAACAACTTTCTGAAGAAGCTCAGAAAAGGTGTGGAGTGTTGACTCATTGGTCAAATATTACTTTGGCGCTTACACAATTCTTGAACTTCTGCAAGCAGGAGTCCAGATCTGTAGTAGACAGTGGACCATTGTAGTGCTTCTTTACTTTCCATATTCTGTTATACAAGTGCTTTTTTATAAGACAGGACTTTTGTTATATAGGCACAGAACGAAATCAAGTGTTGGTTATTCTGTATACCATATCTGGCACCTAAGATTGTATTGTGGTCCTGATCTGTATTTTAACATGTAGGCCATGGAGTATTTTTTGTCACTTTTGTTCTAAGCACTAGTTTTAATATTTTATTGGTTTTGTTTGTAGGAAAATTGGAGCCACAAATCAAATCGCAGCCGATTCCAAAGAAGAGCTCCGGACCAGTGACGGTTGTGGTGGGGAAAACGTTCGACAAGATTGTTGGCGACAAGTCGAAGGACGTGCTCATTGAAATGTATGCCCCCTGGTGTGGCCATTGTAAGAACCTGGAGCCCATCTACAAGGACCTCGCGAAGGCTTTGAAAAAGGAGAAAAATCTCGTCATTGCCAAGATGGATGCCACTGCGAACGACATTCCAGACCAGTACAAGGTTGAAGGGTTTCCCAGTATATACTATGCCCCTGCCAATAACAAGGAGAGTCCATTGAAATTTGACGGTGATCGAACAGTAGAAGGGTTCACTAAATATCTTAAGGATCACGCGACTGTGACCTTTGGGAAATCGCTAAAAGACGAGTTATAACACTCCTTCACTGATAGTACTGTCAGCTACATCGACTTGTATCTCATATTGGTGAAAGTGTGATTGGCTCTTATGCAATGCAAACAGTTTTAAACATCCCTCACTGATAGTACTGTCAGCTACA
Source organism: Dreissena polymorpha (assembly GCF_020536995.1). Lineage (NCBI taxonomy): Eukaryota > Metazoa > Mollusca > Bivalvia > Myida > Dreissenidae > Dreissena > Dreissena polymorpha. The sequence goes on along the minus strand of NC_068361.1, from coordinate 45,015,265 downwards.
TCGACTTGTATCTCATATTGGTGAAAGTGTGATTGGCTCTTACGCAATGCAAACAGTTATAAACATATTAACCCTTTCAGTGCGGGAACCGAATTTTAAAGGCCTTTGCAAACAGTTTGGATCCAGATGAGACGCCACAGAATGTGGCGTCTCATCAGGATCCAAACTGTTTGCTATTCTGATAGTATTCTATGAAAAAAATAGAAGAAAATGCTAATTTTAGAAATTCTGCAGAAGACATTTTAGCAGACGACAAATTTCCCAGCATGCAAAGGGTTAAAATGTCTGCTGCTGATTGAAGTTTATCGACTCATATTGAGATTTCTAAATGTTGTAAACCAATAAATTCGTTCATTAACCCATTTATGCCTAGTGGACTCTCCCATCCTTCTAAAATGAATCAATTTATTTCCAAAATTAGGGATGTCTAGTATATTTATTTCTATTTTAGCAGAAAGGCATAAATGGGTTAACTCTCATTGATTGCTTAGTACCAAACTTTAAGATTATATGATGTTTGTGTGTTGAAATCAAAATGCATAACTAAAAATCAATATTTGATATGATTGTGTGATTTTGTTAAATGAAAAAAATGGTTTATTAATTAATGTTGGTTGAAGGTATTTTAAATGATCAGTATTGGACACATTTAGTTTGTGTGCATGATGTATATTTGTACGTGCTCTTTACCATATATGATTATATTTGAAAAAAAGTTTAATATTTATAAAATACTGATTTGCTACGCTCAAACTGGATTCCTCTATGAAAAATTAATGGGACAAAAACAGATTTTGATAATTTGAATACATTTTTTTTAATCTTTTATTTGTACAATGAATTTTCTTGTATTATTTTGTTGTTATATTATGAATGTTTTTCATTGATAAAAATTTACAAATACCTAAAACAATTTTTTTTTCTTATACAAACGTAATTACTGGATAGTATTAATGTTGATGTTTGTTGAGGCTGACAAGTAAGTTATGTTCCAAGTATAAGTGATAAGGGGAATGTTATAGCTGCAGTGAGTGCAGCCATGTGTGACTGCAGAATCTGGCTGGACATTGTACATTGTATATATTTTTATTAATCATATTTTTGTTATTGAATGTGGGAATAGCATGGGTTGTGTCACTTTTGTGGCACCTTTATATAATAAACCTTAAAAAAACATGCTTGTTGTGTTATTAATATTTTACAAACCCTGGCTGCCGATGAGGAAATACAAAAACCAGTAACATACTAATTATATGTGTTTATTTTGTCATAACATCAATATGAAACAAATACCATATTTACAATGGAATATTTTGGTCCAATATTTATTGATCACCTGAATTGAGACATGTGATCTAGGGGTAGCCGCAGGGTCTGGCGGAGTAAGGTACGAAACGCTTGTATGCCGATATATGTATACTAGACCAAACAATGAACAGAGATGTTTTATTTTGATGTTAGAACTGAAGAATTCTTGTTGCGTAGATTAATCTTGGTTCATAAAATAAATCATCTACAACCAAAGCAATATTTTATAATAACCAATTATTATTAATAATTATATGTGCACATCCATTACATAATCAGGAAATACCTGTACTCTAATAAACTTACATAACAATACATACACTAGAGCTTTGTTGCTTTTGTGTCACAATTCATAGAAACACACTTCAATTGAAAGGTATTTCATGAAAATTTTACATAGTATGAAGATGAAAATACATGTGTAAATTATTCTTCATGTAGATTGGAATGTACATTCAACATATCGTACCAGGGTATATACATACTTTTTTATACAAAGTGAATGTTCCCAATTTTTTTAACTACATGAAAATTTTAATGGGTAACATCCCAGCACATGGCACTTGCTATCAACCCATGTATGAGCAAAATCTCAATGTCCGACAATGAATTGAGATGGAATGTTTAAATACTTGTTTCAAATCCTAGTGACATTTTGAATGGTACTAGTGTTAAAGTGTATACAGTCATTTAATTAAACTGTTTAAGGTCTACAGTCATTAAACAAAAATTAACAAGTTTACAGTACCTAAAAGCAAATCTAAACAAGAGCTTATGAACTATGAAATAAATGTAAAATGGGTACACAAATCATACCCAGAGGTATTCATATCCAAGTGTCTATACATGCAATATATGCATGCCATGGGTAACAACAATTAAACTCGCAATATAAGATTTAATGAATTCAGATGACATCAAAGTTACAAGAAAATTAATAAACTCTAAAATATAGTAAATAACGAAAGTGAGAAATTATATTGTTGTATTTTTGAGTAATTCCATGTTCTTGATTCATTTGTTTTCGATTTATTACATTACCCCTGTGGCTGTCTAAACTAACAACTGGTACCAGTTGGATGAGTATGTACATCTACTGTCAAGGTCATCAGCCGGGATCATGAGAAACCATGGAGATTTTCTATGACCACAAGTATATTTAAATGTAAAATTAATTGCCAAATTAATATATTTAATTTTTTAGTTTATGCTTGAAACAAAAACAATTGGAGATTTAACATCGCACAGCTGTGCATAAATACATCATAAATAAGTCCAAAATTGTTCAGTTCATTTTTTTTTCTAACATTAATTTTTTTCTGCAATAACATTTTTATATTTCCCTGAGGAACATTGCATAAACCACATTTCGAGGGGTTAAAGCCAGAACGTGATAACTCCTTTTTTCAAATAGTGGAGAAAAACGCAAAATTAAGGTTTGACAGACTACAACTTTTAAATGAATATGAATATCAGCGTAATATTTGGTTATAATATAGGTAATAGTATTGTTATGACATTGTAAACATATTATATGATTGCATACAATATTTTAATGCTTTTGTATTCAAAATAGCACTTACTTCATTCTGGCATAAACGTAAAACATATATATTTTCAGAGTACAACTGTGTTAAGTGCACTTGGTGCTATTTTGCATAAAAATTGAACGCTGCTTTTCCTATGCCATACAGGACTTAGTGCAATTAAAGCATAACAGCCTTGTGCTATGCATCTATTTTACGAGACTAAACGAAACATGTGCACTTTAAACAAGTTTATTTTAATAATTATAATGGTAATTCTTTTTGTAGAAGTACATACTTATTTTCTTTTGCATTCTAGATTTGAACAGGACATGCAAATGTGTCTCCAACCTTAACAATGGAAGAAAGTTAAGATTCAGATATTCTATTCCACATCTGCATCTTATCTATCTCCTATTGTATCTGGGTCTGGAATAATCTTGAAATACTGGTGATATTCTGAAGGAATTATCCCTTCAGAGCAAAGTGATGGCAGGTCTTTCTTCTTTGTTGCTGTAATTGGAAGTTTGGAATCTACAAGGGTTGTATGTCACATTTTATAGAAGGTCCTTTGATAGAGGATTTGATTTGATTTTATAGAGGATATGAGTTTACTACACTGAAAACTGGTATCATCAAAACTGCACTTAAAAAACACACACCCTGATCACAATTGTAGTTTTATCAATTTTATTTTTGTCCATATAACCTTTTGTCCACTTACATTTACAACATTTGGCGGCATTACAGTTTAAGCTACATGCTTGATATAAAAAGCGTCATAGTTTTTCATAGGCACTACAACATACGCAGTTCTCTTTGGTGTAATCCTCACAATTGGTTCCCCATTAGTAAATATACCAATGTAAATTTCTTTGCTCATTCAATGTAAGCAGGTACTATACCACACTCCATCTAAGTATGTCCACTTTCTAAATACCTTTGTTCAATGGTGTCTATGTTTTTACATTTTTCAATGCAACAGTAATAACCTAATTTCGATTTTGACCACTACAACAGTCAGAATAAAAACAGACATTCTTTACTGTGATGGGAAGGGATTTCATGTAAGTCAAAAGACAGTTTCCCATTTCACAGCCGCATTTTCCTTCAGTTTCGTTCCACAATAAACATGTCAAACTTGTGTTTTGTAAACAGTAAAAAAATATTGAAACTTTTTCTTTTTCTTTTATAATAAACTTGGCTCACACGAGAACATGGAATCGGTAAAACAGCCTCTAGATCAAATCTTAATTTACCATCTTAGTGGGAGAATAATGTCTTTTAGATAAGCACCAATGAAGGCATATTCTCCCTATCTAATTACAAATTAGCACAATAGTTTGTGTATTCCTGTTTAATTAAACAAGATGCAATAATTCCTTAACAAGGAAAGGGCTTCATATTTTGTTTTTACCTTAAAATATATGCACACATGGCTTATGTTTAAATGATTTAAGTGCACGTAAATCCTTTTGGCACGTTTTTCCTCTCAATATGTATGAAAACTTATTGTGCCAAAATGACTTAAGTGCACTTGAAGCATTCTGGCATACACCAGATTTGTCGATAAGCACTTAGTGCACCTTGGTTCTTTCGGATAAACTATGTTGTATTCAATATGTGATTCCAGGGAATAGTGCATATTGTAGAGCGTTGGAATAAATTCTATGAAAGTGCAAAAAAGTGATTTTTGATAAAAAGTGCACTTATCACGTTCTGGCTTTAACCCCTCGATTTACTTTCTGCATTTACTATATGACCAAAGAATGCAATTCCATTGGCTTCAAAATTGAATGCTTCAGTTTGTGTTTTTATTCTCAAAAGAACAACAACTTAACTGATCCCAGCAAGGCACCCCCCCCCCCCCCACACACACACACAAAAATGCCAATTGGAATTATAAAACTATAATTGCAAAACTGTTACAGATGGTAACTTGCTGTAAAGTGTATTTCATAGACATCCCGAACATTCTTTGTGTCTACCCATCACAGGCTCAAAACTATTGTTATCACTTTAACATGTAATTAAATATGAATATTTATTGTATAATTATGTGAACATATGAAATGTTACATTATACATAATAGAAGTAAACACAAAATATACAGTGTTATTTACAATGCATGTATGTAAGCGAACATAGTTGGTCAAAATAAATATAACATGTCAATTTGTACAAATAGGGTAAGGAATTTGATTATATCAGTAAATATCATGTAATTCTTAACAAAAATATATATTAAAATAAAATATTTACATTTCATATCAATTACAAGAGAGCAAAAGGCCATAGATGGCTCACCTAAGAGCTGAAGGAACCAAAATGTTTTTATCAACTTTTATGATGCTTCCAAAAGCATTGTAGGAATAAGCCAAATTATCTTTACACACAATTTGAAGGGCAAGTTCCATGGAGATTTGACAAATAAAGGGCATCAAAAATGTTCAAGCACAATAACTTAGTTTGATCAAGTGACCTTGTTTTTAACCCCCCATGACCCAGTTTCAAAATTGGTTGAGATATCATTGGGACAAACTGTTCTGACCATGTTCCCTAAAATTTGGGAACTAAATGTGTTCTATACCTTTTACATTATGTTATTTAAATTTGACCTAGTGATTAAGTTTCTGACTGAACATGACCCAGATTTTAACTTTGCCAGAGATATCATTGGGACAAAAAATTCTGACCAAGTTTCATGCAGATTGGGTTTAATTGGATGTCTAGTGTTCACAATTTTTTTTCTTAAATTGAACCTAGTTTTTGACCCCACCTCACCCAGGTTTACACTTAGCCGAGATATTATAAGGACAAAAATCTAAATAAGTTTCATCAAGATTGGAAAACACATAAGGTCTCTAGAGTGTTCACAAGCGTTATCTTTAATTTGACATAGCAACTTACCTTGAGGACCAGAAATGACGCAATTTTGAACTTGGGCGAGATATTATTGGAAGAAATGTTTTGATTTTTTAAAATGAATATTGGAAAATAAATGTAGCCTCTAGAGTTTTAACGGGGGTAATATATGCTAGAGAAGATGGACGACAGACGAAGCACCACCTGCAATGGACAAAAGGTGATCAACATTGCTCACCATAAACATGGTGTGTCTCACATTTTATACAACATAGACAAATATGCATGTCTTCTAAGAACTGGCACCAAACAAATGTGAAAACTAATTCCCATAAACATAGAAACAACTAAAAATGTGTCGCAGACAACATATATTGGTACACAGACTAAATAACTACATACTCCAGAGTGGACAAAAAGCAATAAGTCAGCCAAAAACTGGTCCCAGATAAAATTCCTTTCCTACCAATCATCCACATGTTAGGCTCATACAGCTGTGAAATGTGCCAATCAGTAAAAAAGGAGATGAAAACACAACATTTTTTGTCTATAAATTTCAATGTGGAAACACAGACAAGGGACATAATTCTGCCAAACCACCTTTGTTTACGATCAAGTCCACATAAAGGTCAACCGCAAAAGTATTAGCGAGATCTATCCAGTAATAAACAGGAGTTTAATACTAAACATCTAGGTGTAATTTTGTTTGGATTCGTAAGTGAAATTCTTTATGCTCCTGACTCTGTAGAGGCATTAAAACTATCCAGAGGTATTGCACAAGCACAGACGCTAAAACTAACTTGACATAGAAATATGTTGCCAATTAATTTTTGCAACATGACTGTTGCAAATACACCAAATGCTCTTGTTTGCCAAGGCAGGGTGCGGAATCAAGTTATTTTAAAGGGTTCACAATTAAATGTTAATGAATGTTATCACACCGGTGAGTGCAGTTTTTTCAAATTACTACTTAGAACTATTTTTTTTTATGATTTTAACTAGGGCATAAAAGACAGTTTTATGCTGATTATGGCAATGAAATACACCAGAATTACTTTATTTAATAAGCCTGTGTTCTTGGCCAAAACTTTTATGTGTTCCGCATTTATGTACACAGTTATGCTGCATGCAACGTGAAATTTTGGCACCAATTTCAGACGAATTCAAGGATTGATTCTTAAATCTAAAGATATTGGCACAAACAGCAAGAAAAACTTTCCTTTAATCACTCAAGATTTTTGCAAATGAATACCAATAACATGAGATATTTGCAAAGTGAATTTTTTAACATTAAATTTACATTCTGCACAGCCCGTGTTTAGACCACTGCAAACCCTGTTGATCCTGCACCCTAAAGGCAAGGTTGTCTCAGCTATGCAGCAGTATATTAAAGAATGATATAATCACATCTTTCAGGCTTGAAACCCCAGAATAACAAGTGTTCAGAATGATTGTCCAGGGGCAGAGGTCTGTTTTACAAAAAGGATCAAATGTATACAAAAGATTTGAAATAATTCTACAACAAGAGCACCCCATAACGGGTGCCAACGCTTGACTGCGGGTGCATTTTTTTAAAGGTCACAGTGACCTTGCCCTTTGGCCTAGTGACCCAAAAATGGGTGTTGCGTGTAGAACTCATCAAGGTGCAGCTACATATGAAGTTTCAAAGTTGTAGGTGGAAGCGCTTTGATTTTAGAGCCAATGTTCAAAACCTTGACAAAATGTTAAGGTTCTAGCACGACGCGGACGGCAGACACAACGACGGACACGACGAGCTGGCTATGACAATACCTCGGGTTTTCTCCGGAAACAGCCGAGCTCAAAATGAAAGTATATCAAAAATATCAAACTTTTAGAAACTCTATTTTTCATTGTACACTTAAACTAATACAAAGTACATGTATAATGAAACAGAAGCATTAGCTACTAAGAAAATAAATGCATGTCAATTGTTTTGAGAATACAAGTGAGTTGGTTCACTTTTTTGTTAAATTTTAAAACTGTTAATAAAACAAAATCTATATAAAAAAGCTTAATACATGTTTGTAGTACATTATTGGAAGAGATACTGGCAAAATGAAAGCTGTACAATGATTATAGTAAAAAAAGAAAAATATACATGTAAACCGAAAAACGACATGGTACAAGAAGCACTATTTAAATGTAATGCTTTCTGACACAGAGCCAGACAGCTATATGAAGCTCTCCTCCATCCGTTCCCCATCACTCTGTAACCGCATCCTCGATACCTGCACTGATGGCACAACTGAGTCTTCAAGATCGTTAATATTCTGTCGCCATTTCTGTAGCTCGCGCGTGTACCCCGGGTCGTTGTATCTATCAGTTCTATTATACCCCCCTGCGTCTGGCACTCCTTGTCCATGAATTGCCCGACTGGCTATTGCCTTATGTCTGGCCAGAATATCCCCACTGTCCCTCTCAGGACTCTCCTGTTCAAACGCACGATTGTAATATGGTGTCTTTGCTAAATCCCCATTTATACTGTTCTTCCCACTCGACCGAGCCCCGCCCTTCTCAAGTCTGTACTTCGAAGATTCTTGATCATTCTCCCCAAAGCCGCTATCAGATGCAGAGGTATCAGAGCGACCGCTGCCCTGTTGTCGGTGGAACCCCCTAGGGGCCGCGACCGACTGATGAACCCCAGGTCCAGGGTTCTGCTGTCCTTGACTCCTCCCCCCATAACTCTGTTGTCCCTGAGAAGCACTCCTGTAAGTGTCATTGGGGTAGTATGGACTTCTGGGAGGGTTTCCATGGCCATCTGCCTCTCTCAGTCTGCTATCAGGGTTAGGGCTGCGTTGTGGAGGCAACTTGGACGAAAATCCCCCGTCATCTGGGTCGTCGTCTGTAAGGTAAGTGGAGTGTGCCGGGCGTGTCTGGTCCATATACCCTGCTTTATACCTGTCATCACTAACACTGTGTGAAACTGGTGTCCTTGGAGCATTATAACTTCCAACATGCTCTGAGTTATATTTATCCACACACTCTGTGTTATATTTATCGGCACGCTCTGTGTTATACCTATCCACACTCTCTGTGTTATATTTATCCACACGCTCTGCGTTATACCTATCGTCACTCCTCCCATGTGTCGAGACTGGTGTCCGTGGCCCAGCAGGGCTCTGAGCTAAGAGCCCAGCCTTGCTTGAGTTCATCTTTTCATAGGGAGACACATCAGCCCCGTGTTTCACTGCCCTCGGAGACACTGGCGCACCCAACTTTATACCAGCATATGCATGATCTGCCTTTCCCCTGTTTAAGTCCTCATATGCATGCGTATCCCTCCCCCCGGTTAATACCCGCGCCCTACCCCCGCTGTATTGGTTCCCCTGACTCTGGGATACAGGCCCAGCTGGTACATGCAGGTCCACTGACACCTCATACTTTGCTGCCTGGTTGGCCCGCCTTGCTGCCCGACCTAGAACCTTGCCCGGGGCCTTCAAGGGTTCCTCCTCGGGCACAAAGTCTTCCCCGCCCACTGCCCCCTCCTCTTCATAATCATAATCTTCCCACTCCTCTTCATATTCATCTCCCCGTGCCAGGGGGTCAATGTTCTCAAACTGCCAGCCTCGCAAAAGGTCCTGGAGTTCATCTGGAGGAGAAAAAACATATATCATAATTTCCCAGGTTACAAGTTGCACTGGAGTATCAAATGCATTCCCATTTGTCCAACATTGTTTAGAATTGTATCATAAATAATACGCACTAGGTACAGATAACATAATAATGTAAGAGATGTCATTTTATAGTAAATTTAATAAAAAGTTCAGGAATTTGTTTAATATGCAAGTTTGGCTAGTTTAATGACATCATATTGCCTTGAAATGTTTTTCTTCTACTGAAAAACCCTGCTAGTTTTACCAAATCATGTAGATTCATAACAAAAGATGTGTTATGATTTTAATGTTGTAATTGTAATCTATTAAAAATGAAAACATTATATGAGATTGGTGATTCAGTATTAAATATAACATGTTTGTAAAACACAAACATGGTTTATTTTACATGTAAAACACAGAATGGGTAATAACGTGACCATCAAGATGGTGACAGCCATGCCAGGTATTCTTGCCATTTAATAGCCTTTATTACTTTTATTAATTTTTTGAATGCAGCTCGTAATCCAGCCATATTAGCAAAAAAGTTAATTTTGTTTTTATTTCCCCTATATCGCGACTTTACTCACTATGAACATTTGAAGCAAGTAAAGTCAAGATATAAAATGAATATTAATTTGAAATGACGCAAATCACTGGAAAGTGAGCGGCTTTAAAATATTGAACAAAGGTAATAAAGGGTATAAAACAGCGAAAAATACCTGTTTTAGCACAGACCACGCCATCTTGATTGTCATGTGATTATCCCATTGGAAACAAGTGATACAAAAAACTGCAGATTAGTTAAAAAACCAATGCACATGACCTACCCGGCATGATAAGGCGCAGTGCAGGGCTGCTCCACTCTGATCTGGCGTCAGACACAGTTCGATGTACTATCTCACTCGGTAGGATGTCGTCAAACTCAAAATGGATGTCATTGTTCTTGGTCTGATAGTCAAACAGTAAACCAAGTGTTATGTTGCTTGAAAGTTGTAGAATATCAGACTCTCCTCATAATTTATCAAAATGTCGTACATTTTTTAATCTTCTAGCAAAAAGTTGAAGTATTTTTACTTTCTTAGAATCTAAGTAATAAGCCTCAGCATTAAGACGTTATTGATGTCTTATGAGCAAACTTAGTATTCTGGATTTCCTTGAAGTTTTTGAGAGGCACATTTTTTGCCAGATGTTAAGGCAGTCTTGGACAAAAAAACAACTTATTACTATCACTTCAATAAAAATCTAAAATTATCAATGTTAAATGAATAACACAAAAAAAGAAGATAAACTTTGAAATGTTATTGCCACTAACTAGAGGTTGTCACGATAGAAAGGAATACCACTTATGATTCAACATTTTTACACAAGTATGAAATTACACAATATCAAAATGTTATCACTGGGTCATTTCAAATTTTTTAAACATAAGGGCAAGGTTTAATTCCCTTGTTTGTGACTACCAGGCCCCTATACGCACCATCGTGAAGGAAGAACGGGAGGCTCGGTTTCCAGGGTAACGGATGACAATCTCCGCGTCCTGAAACTCAACAAAGGTGAACCGCCTGTTGATGTCCTCCTCCGTCAGTCTGTCCATGTACACCTGGGCCAGGAACTTGTTGAACGACAGCTGAAACGAGGCAAAAAACATGTGATCAGTGTTACGGCCTGGGCCAGGAACTTGTTAAACGACAGCTGAAACGAGGCAAAAAACATGTGATCAGTGCTCAGGGAAAAATGCATGTGCGAAAAGTATTGTCCCCAGATTGGCCTGTGCAGTTCACAGGTATTGGGCGCGTGAACTTGTTGAACGACAGCTGAAACAAGGCAAGAAATATGTGATAAGTGTTACGGTAAAACCAGGATAAACGCGTGTGAGAAAAGTGTTGTCCTGTGCAGTTCGCACAATAAAAGCATGGATGACCCTTTCCACATTTATGGTATTATTTGTTTAAAGGAATTATCCTATGCAAAAAACTGCTAAGGATTTGTATTGAGATCGACCTTGACCAAACAAATCCCAAATACAATTTCTAGGTAGGTCCTGGTACAAGCATGCTTGCTAAATTTAAAGTTTTATCTAGGTTGATCCATGTAAACGAAAGTTATTGGAAACCACCTGTTTGACGCCACCTGCCATTAGATCCAACCCCCCACACCCCAACCTTAAAACCTGCTTAAACAATGTTATCAGGTTTAAGAAACCATACTTTTCTTGAAAAAATTTAAATTTGTCAGATTTGTTTAAGGATATAATTTGAGATAAATTGGATAATAATGCCCACATAGATCTTTATAAATGCACGGTTGCTTTTTAGATATATAGGATCTGGCATTAGTTGTCATATCATATCATATTTTATTAAACAAGTTTCCTGGATGAGTTTAATAAAATATTGAATGATATGACAACAAGTGTCAGATCTTTTTGATAACATGCTTTTAAAGGAGCAAATTGAATAAATATTTATGCAAACATAATGATAAATCCCGAATGTTGTTTACATCTCATGAGGTCATTTGACGTTGCAACATCATTTCAGCAAAATAACAAAATCGATTGGTCAATGAACGAAAACTAAGCCAATGAAAACGCTTAAAAATGTTGTATTACACGTGTGTAATATAAAAAAATATGTAATGGTTGTATTACTTGAACAGGGTATAGCATGTGATAAAAGCATATGTATATATTATATATAGTGAAAGAATATATTTTTTTGCCATTTTTTTGTTTCTATGACTTCAAA